>NC_041410.2:48256111-48556111 GCF_900747795.2 Erpetoichthys calabaricus | reverse complement strand
ACCATACAGGTCAGGCAGCGATGATTCCTCTCAAAGCAAAGGGGCGCCATTTATAACTTTACCTAGGACAGCACACATCTTAGAATCAGCTCTGCCAAAAAGAATCTCCTTTCACATTTCGGCTTTGAAATGTACACATAGTTCCTGATATTTTGGGAAACTTGACTTAGTATTTTTACTTCCTTTTTATTTTGTCGACAGCTTAATTTGAATGCAATAAGCAGGAAACTGGTGAAGCTTTGAAAAGTTCAAAATTACTGAATATTAACACAAATGATCACACTTCGTTATCAAGTTAAACATATTTGCTCCTTTTTTATAATGGTAGCGTTGTGCATAACGATAAAACAATCACTGCAAACAGCAATATTCAAATTAAGCAAACCCAATTTTTTTGTCCCGATACCGCGATGCATATTAGTTAGTGGTGGTAGGCAAACTCAACCCACATGCAAGCAACTTCGATAGAACACTCTCACTCAGTCCTAACTTCCATGCCATAATAGTTTATATTATGTTGCAGTTATAACACCAGCTTCTCTCAGGACAGCAAAATACTAGCACGGGCCTCAAAGAAAAGCCCCCCACGACACCGCGGCATGCGACTGAAAATGCCAGCATTTCGATGACCCTCGGTAGGAACTAAAGTTTGGTACAACTTGTTTCCGCTCGAACAAGTTGCGCCGCGGACTACAAGAAAAACACAGCCCTGAAGCGCGGCGCTGAATTCTGCCGATCATTGATTGATTGAATTCCTAACAGTCCGACGGACCCAAGGTGATGTGTTGTAATGGGAAAGAGTGTCTTTCTGCAGTTGGATGGGGTGCAAGGTGCAAACAGTGTGCAGACTCGTACGTTTAGGATTCTCAGTTGACTGCATAGGGAACTGCCGGAGAACTGGCCAGTAGTTCGGAAAACGGCAAACTGACGTGTCCAGCTTTCGGGTGTACGAAGAATGTTCATCAGTTAGAAGTAGGCAGAGATATGCTTAGCATTTTAGCAAAAGTTGCATGTGTGAGTGGACGGAGGATTTGGCAGAATCCTGGAGTGAGTGTTTGTGCAAGGGTGTGTGAGAGAGAGAGGTGTGACCAAAAGACCGGTCAGAACTGGGGATCGCGGGAGAGGTGGCTCACTTTATATGGAAGATAACTCCTGTCGAAAATAAATGCAATTCAACATGTTAACTACTTTGCAGTGCACTGCGCATGCTCGTGTTGCAGTTAATGTTGGCGCGGTTTGATCGTGTCATAATTATACAAATATAAAATTATGAGCGATTGTTTCCCACCACTGCACAGCAGGTTCGTGTCCGTTTAAAAAGCATGCATTTTGAGTCGTGTCCGTTGATTGCATATCATAGGATAAAACAAAGGAAGCTTGTTGTATTTTGCTTAGCAGCTACTCCGAGTGTATTACATTTCAATTTAAGGCCATTCATTAATTGTGCCAAAACCGAATGTAAGTAAATGACCAAAGTAGCGTCCCTGGGCATCTTTCAAAAAAGAGTAGGGCGTTTCCCAATGTCCTGGCTAAATTGCCCACCATGGCCTGGGTTTTCTGTTACCCTGAAGTATCCCCCGTCTCTGATTGGCTGTCTCTCTCAACCCATCACCACCTAATAGCTAATGTTTGGTGAGCGTACTGGCGCATAAATGGTTGCCATCATCGGAGTGGATGCTGCATGTTGGTGGCTTTTTCCCATTGTCTATGTGAAGCACTTTGATTAGGCTAGAAAAACGCTATACAAATGTATTTTACTGTTATGATTATTAATTACATAAAGGTAGTCTGGCTTCTTGTCCATTTCTGTCCCATTGGGCACAAACCAGAACATTAAAATGTTTGTTTAATGAGATTTGTCTTTCTTCTTCAGGCCGCAGCCATGCCGACAGTGGTACTGATGGATGTGTCCCTGTCCATGACTCGCCCGGTGTCCTTGGATGGGGTTGAGGAGTATCAGCGCAAGAATCTGGCTGCTCATGGCCTGACCATGCTGTTTGAACACATGGCAACAAACTACAAACTGGAGTTCACAGCGCTGGTGGCTTTCTCATCTCTGTGGGAGCTTATGGTCCCCTTCACGCGAGACTACAACACACTGCAGGTGAATTCTTATCTAGTCATTCCTCCCTTTCAGAGAGAATCTTGTTGTCTGTTTCTGTATGTTTGACCACAGCATTCACACTTACCTTTCCCTTTGGTGTAGGAAGCCCTGAGCAGCATGGAGGATTACGATAAGACTTGTTTGGAAGCAGCTTTACAGGGTGTGAACAACATTGTCCAGCAGGAGTGGGGTGTATCCTGCCCCTGCCAGGTAAGCCATAGTACAGCCTGTCTGTACCGATCACCAGGGCCAGTGGGAGAAGTGGAGGGAGAGCAGTGCTTAATTGTTGATCACACTTGTTTTGTGTAGATTGTTCTAGTTACAGATGGTGCTTTGGGGATTGGTCGAGGCTCGCTGAGACACTCACTGGCCACTCTAAGGCAGCGTGGCGATGATAAGAAGTTTCCCCTTCCCTTCCCCTTCCCATCCAAGTTGTACATTATGTGCATCGCCAGCCAAGAAGAGGTAGTCACCACACTTGCTGGGGTGGGGCTTTGGACCACTGGGGTACACACTGACCCCGTGTCTATCTTTTTCTTCAGCTACAAAGTACAGATGCTCTGGACCTCCTGGAACAACTGATCACCTTAAATGGCAACGAGGGCCATATTTTCACAGTTGAAGGGCCACTGTGCTTGAAGAATGTCCAGTCCATGTTTGGGTCAGTATGATTTGGATTGGGTCACAGAAGCAGAACTATGCCAGGACACTCATACGTTTTCTTTTTTGTGTGTGTGTGTATCCAGCAAGTTAATTGACCAGGCGTACTCCCCTTTCCATGCAGTCCTAAGGTGTGGCCACCTGGCATCAGATGTGCAAGTATTCCCGAGACCAGAGCCTGTGGTCACTGATGAGGACGTGGACCCTATCCAGAAGAATGTCAGTTCAGGTCAGCCTTTGCCTAGGTTGTCTCTCTCTCTCTCTCTCTCTCTCCCTCCCTTCCCCTTTCCCACCTTGTGGTTTTTATCTTTTCTGGTCAACCATAAAACTTCATTCATTTATTTGTTTCTTTTTAACAGAGCTGGACATCGTAGGATTTGTAGAGATAGCTGACATTTCCAGCCCACCAGTTCTGTCCAGGCACCTAGTACTGCCCATTGCTGTAAACAAGGGTAAGCAGTGGTAAAGGGGATTTTCTACACTACTGGAAAGAAAGTGGTGATGTACTCTGTTCTGGGAGGCCAGCTGATTATGTTGTGTTTTGTTGCAGAGGGAGATGAGGTGGGCACTGGCATTACTGAAGACACCGAGGATGACAGCTCAGCCAATCAGATAGCTGGGAAGAGTCCCAATTTCTGTGTCCTGCTACATGGCAGCCTTAAAGTAGAGGGTATGGTGGCCATGGTGCAGCTGGGGTAAGGGTAACCATGAAAGAGGCACTTGGTCTTTTTTGCGGTCATATGCTGACACACAGATTCAGTAATGAAACAAAGGATAAATATGATGGCAACATGACAGATGTAGCAGATATGGTACGCAAGGGGCTTACTTACGTAGTGTTCAAATGCCATTAAGAGGCCTAACAGAATGTAGGGTTATATACTGCAGCACGCTGTGTAGAGTACAAGTGAAAGGAGGTTAGGCTTGAGCTTTATAGCATTCTAGTGAGGCCGCACCTGGTGTGCTCTGTGCAGTTTTGGTCTCTGGACTACAAGAAAGACACAGCAATGCTAGGAAAAGTCCAAAGAAGAGCAAACAGCCTGATTCTGATTCCAGCACTACAGGGTATGAGTTATGAAGAAAATTTAGCTGAGTTGAACTTTTTCTGTTTCAAGCAAACAGAGATAAAGATGTGACATGATTTGAAGTTTTTAAAATTATGGAAGGAATTAGTACAGTAGGTCAAGACTGCTACCTTCAGATGAGCTCTTCAACAAGAACTTGGGCACAGAGATGAAAACTTGTTAAGGGTAAATGTCACAGAAACATTAGGTTTTTCTCACACAAAGAACCATAGACACATGGAATTAATTGCCAAGTAGCATGGTGGACAGTAGAAACCTTGGGGATCTTCAAAACACATTATTTTGGAGAAAATAGGTAAACAGGAATGGTGAGCTTTCTTGGGCTTAATGGCCTGTTCTTGTTAAAACCAGAAAGCCAGCGATTCTCGAAAGAATTGCAAATCCAAGAATGGCAATCACCTCATGGAGGGTGGGTGCGTCCTGGGAAATGTCATTTAATTAAATAAACATATTTGTACTAAAGCGGTTTCTTTTTGGAGCTGGGACACATGTGGTTGTGGTGTTTCAGAAGCGTGTTGTAGGCGCCTTGTTTCCATCAGGACGTAAATGCATGACAATATCGCGGTGAAACGGAGGCTCACCGTTATCACTTTGAAACACAATTGCCACTTCATTAACGATGGGAACATTGTATCGTCTCGGATCCTGTCCTTTGTCCTTTATTAGCACTAAGACAATTGTAGTTGGTGCCACACCGTCCGCCTCTGCTTTTGTATTGGCTTCTTTTTCAACCTGATGTAGCATTTTTATAGAGTTTGCTAATGGGTAATTGTTTATGACTTCAGCTACGTTTCTCATTATTAGCTCTGTGGTTGATATACTGCGTCATCTAGATGTAACACGTACATTTGGGCACATTTGCGGTGGTGATTTGGCTCAGGGTGCACTGTTCCAATCCGATGCAATATTTGTCAACACACGCGAAAGTAGTATGGGCCATTCCCAGGGGGGAAGCCGGTGCGTGATGAAATATCATGGAGGGTGGGTGCGTCCTGGGACAGTTCATTTCAACGCGCTTCTGTTATTGTTTTTCTTCATGCAGTCTCGTTTTTGTTTTTTTTTATGGCTGTATCGTCGTATATGCGGTGGTGTGGCCGGTCGCGTCCGGGCAGCTGTACAACCTGGCGTGCACGCTTTACCTGAGGTTTAGTTCACAGGTCGTAGGCATGGTAAAGTTTCCATTTAATTCAATAACCCCATTTGAACTAAAGCTGTTTCTTTGTGTGGGCGCTTTTGTTCATTGTTTTTATCCATGTTGTTTGGGCGCCACCTACTGACTCTGGGAAGCCGCCGCGTTTTGGGAAGCCGCAGCGTTTGACTCTGGGGCGGGTGCCACGGCGCAGCACGTTGTGTTATTTGGTTTTGGGCGCCCCCTACTGACTCTGGGAAGCTGCTGCGTTTGACTCTGGGGCGGGCGCCGCCGCATTTTGGGATGCCGCTGCGTTTGACTCTGGATTCTGGGGTGGGCGCAAAGGCCGCAGTGCACATGCATGCGTTTGACTCTGGACTCTGGGGCGGGCGCCAAGGCCGCAGTGCGCATGCACCTCGGTGCGTCCGCCGTGCATAAATTAACTGTGGTTTAGTAAGATAGATCCTTCCAGTGTTCTAATTTATAATTCACACATTGGGGAGGACTGGTGTTAGCAATTCATGACTTGGGTTGCCACATCTATCTGGCTGACAAGGTGACCCATTAAGAGCAGAAGAGGGAGTTGGAGGTTGCTGCAGGCGCTGCCAAAGAAAGTAGTGCTTTTATTTTGTGTGAATGTATATACACGGATGAGCCAGAACATTACAACCACCTGCCTAATATCCTGTTGCTCTTCCATGTACCTCTAAAATCTGTTGAATCATGGACTCTGTAAGAGGCACCAGGATATCAGCAGCAGCTTATCTAGCTTCTGTAAGTTGTGATGTGGAGCTGCAGCAGATTGGATATGTTGTTCCAATACATCTCGGGCATGCTGAATTAGATTAAGATGTTTGGGATTTAGAGGCCAGGGCAACACCTTAAGCTCTACATCATGTTCTTCCAACCATTACCAAACAATTTGTGCAGTGTGGCAGGGCACACCATCCACCTGAAAAATGGCAGCTACATCAGGGAGTACTGTTTTCCATGAAGTGGTGTACCTGGTCTGCAGCAATGTTCAGGCAGGTGGTACACGTCAAATTAACATCCATATGAATGCCCAGCCCAAAGCATCGCACTCCCTCCACCGGCATGTGTTCTTCCTATAGAGCAGCCTGATGCCATCTCTTCCCCAGGTAAATGACGCATATGTACCTGACATATGTACCTGACTGTCCACATGCTGCAACAGAAACCAGGATTCATCGGACCAGGTTTCGTTCTTTCATTGATCCAAGGTCCACTTCCATGTTCAGGTGCAAAGTGTGGACAATTTTGACATTAGGCTGGAGTTAGCTTGAGCACTGTGACTTGCCTGGGGCTACACTGCCCTATAACCATCATTAAAATTATCTGTGATTCTGCCACAGTAGCTGTTTCACGCATCCCCCTTTTAACGCTGGATCTCTAGGATTCAGAAAGTTGTAGCCTTCCTCATTATGTTTTGCTATGTAAAGATTAGCCTATGCCCGGTGACAAAGAATGAACAAATTATGCCCAGGATGGAGCATGGTGGAATTAAGTTTTCTGTCCAACAGTGAGTTTCAGGTTTCATCAGGAACAAGAATAATATTGCCTTACTACTGCCACTGTGGTGCAGCATATAGTCACATATACAGTAATGTGACAAGCACGATTGTTTCAAATAAAATTCTGAACAGTTTCTGTCTTCTTTCTTTTTTTTCCTTACCAGGCCTGACTGGTATGGGATGCTGTATTCACAAGCTGACAGCAAGAAGAAGTCCAACCTAATGATGTCACTTTTTGAACCAGGACCCCAGCCACTCCCTTGGCTGGGCAAGGTGGCATTACTTGGGCCAATATCAGGTACAGGGAGCTGAGTGTCAGCTTTGTGGGAATGTGTGCAATGTGCCCCTCTTCTCTCATTGGATGTCAGGATTTAAAGCCACGCTGCTTCAAAAGCTTCCTTTTTCATTTTAGATGCTAAAGAAAACCCATATGCTGATGATGACAGTAAAAGCCCTTTTCCTCTGCAGCCGAAAAACAAACGCAGTTACGCACAGAATGTAACAGTGTGGATCAAACCCAGTGGGTTACAGGTAAAGGTGATGTAGTGTGGTCAGCACTAAGGTGGTATTATTGGTTGTTTGTGCCAGTGGTGAGACATTGCACAGGTTCCCATTCCTCTTCACATCCTCACACACAGAGCCTCCAACTCAGTAAGTGGCACTTGAACTCAGCTGGATGAGCTGCTACTAACTGACTCTATGGTGCTGGGTTCACGACAAAACTCCCTGTGTGAAGATAATGTAAAACAGAGGGGAAGGAAACAGCCATTTTTCAGGGAGCCTGCAGCTGTGTAATATGATACTCCCACAGTTGCAGTTTAGAAGTCGGAGACCCACTTTTTCCAGAGGGGAGAGAGATATTCCCTTTAGGTCAACTGGATGAGCTGCCTCCTATTGACTCGGAGACCCCAGGTTCACACCAGCGTTAAATGGAAAGGGATGGAAAGTTGAGTGATTTGAGGCTTCTTAGTAGGGTTGATTTGTTCCTTTTCTGAAGAATCACTTGAAGGAAAACAACAGGACCAGGTGAAATGCCTGTGCAAGAGTTTAGGGGAAGAGGGAATAGATGTGTTGTGGGATCTACTGCAGAATAAATGAACAGGAGAGAATACCATAGGAGTGGAGGAACAGTGTGATTGTACCCATTTACTGTACAAGGAGGAGGGAGATATTCAGGACTATAGAAACTATAGAGGGGTGAAGCTGATGTCACACAATGAATATCTGTTGAAAGGGTCATAAAGAGAAGGCTTAGGAGTGAGTCTACCATAGTGGAGGAGCAGTTTGGTTTTATCCCAGGGAGAGGAACAGATGATGCAGTCTTTGATTTAAGATAGTGTATACAGAAGCATTAAGAAAAATAAAAAAAGGTTTGCATATGGTATTTATCAATTTGGAGAAGAGTTATCATCGGGTGCCATGTCAAGAGGTCTGGAGGTGCATGAGGGAAACGGGAGTATCAGAGAAGCATGCGAGGATAGTCTAGGATACGTATGAGGGAGTGAGGACTCGGGGTAAAAGCAGTGTTGGGGTAACAGACAAGATCCCAGTTAGAGGAGGTCTGCATCAGGAATCTCCTTTAAGTCTTTACTTCTTTGACCTAGTTATGGATGTGTTGAGTCTTGGGATAAAAGACCACCAGGTGTAGGCTTCACCACAAAGGAGAAAGTGGAGAGGAAGTTGTAAAAATGGAGAAGGGCTTTGGAAGATTAAAGATTAATAGGAAGAAAATAGTAGTATTTGAGGTTTAATGATGATCAGGATTCAGAAGTTAGTCTACAGGGAGAGCTATTGAAAACCGTGAATAAGTTTAATTATGTGGGATCAGTTGTGACCGAGGTGGAAAATTAGATGCAGAGATAACTCACAGAGTGCAGTGTGGATGGAACATTTGGAAGAAGTTATTAGGAGTATTGTGTGAACGTTAAAGGTGAGGTTTTTAAGAGTGGTGAGATCAGAGATGATGCATGGAGGTGAGAAATGGGGGCAGTAAGGGAAGTGCAGGAGAAGAAGTGGGATGTGGCAGAAATGAAAACATCGCAATCAATTTGTGTGGAGTTACAAAAAAGAACATGAATAAGAAATTTGATAATCAGAGGCACAACAAAGGTTGAAGAGATATCTAAGAAGATACAGAAAGGCAGGTTAAATTTGTGTGGACATGTCATGGGGAGAGTCAATGAATATGTGGGCAAAAGTGTGATGGAAACAGAAGTACAGGGGAAGAGAAAGCGGGAGAGGCTGAAGATTAGGTGGGTGGTTAAAATAAAAGAAGCTTTGAAGAAAAATGGTTTGACTTGGGAAGCCATATGAAGAAAGCTGATCGAGTACATTAACCCCACACAGAAGTGGTAAAAGATGAAGAGGAGGAAGAAGACTTTCAGACAGCAAGCCCCTGGTAATTTCTGTCACTGTTTGTATCTTGACAGACTGATGTGCAGAAAATCCTAAGGAACGCTAGGAAGCTTCCAGAGAAAACACAGACGTTCTATAAGGTGAGTACTAGGTCCTGTTTGTGGCAATATTATTTCTATGCCAGAGTGACTAGACATCTTACACTCTTGTTACCATCACAGGAGCTGAATCGCTTACGCAAGGCAGCCCTGGCTTTCGGATTCTTGGAACTACTGAAAGGCGTGGCAGAGCTGCTGGAGAGAGAATGCACACTACTGCCCGACACTGCCCACCCAGATGCTGCCTTCCAGCTTTCTCATGCAGCCCAACAACTGAAATTAGCCAGCACTGGAGACTCCCAGTATGCAGCTTTTCACCAAAACATCATGCCACTTCCCACAGACTTTTCGGGAAGCAGTGGGGACAGGATTTAAAGACTGGCTTGGCCAATTTGTAAATAGTAGTTTATCAAAATTAAATAAATTTTCTTTTTTTTTTTTATTAAAAGAAAATCCCATTTTCCCTAGGGTATCGGGGAGCACATAGATTTCTGGCTTCCTATACCCTTTTCTTGAGCTAAAGGAGTCTCCTTTGGTACGATCCTAGTCCTAACAGCAGTGCAGTGCAGACCTGTTGAACTTGTGTCTGCACATGGCATAAAAAAGGGTGCAGGATCAGAGCACCTGGCCAAACACTGTCAGTAAAGTGTCCAGTTATGGCCATGTCACATTTGATGACTTTTCCAGCAATTATTAGTTGTAAATTCATTTACATTTACAAGTCAGAGGCAGCTGGTGTCATGCTCCCATGAGGCCAGTGGCATAATGTGACATGCCTAGCAACTCACTACATCTAATCTGAGACAGCAAAATCAAACGGGTTCAATTTTTTTTTTTCTTTTCTGTACTCACCGGGGTGGGCTCTGTGTGCAGGGATGCTGATAACCAATGAACGCTCATCCAGAAGTCAATAATGCAGTGATGAGGGAAAAGAAACAAGGAGGCTTTGGACATCCATATTACTGAGAATGGTAAACCGGAAGGCACGGACCCAGGTACATGGCGATGGACGCAGGAGACATAGTGCACAGGCGCCTACAGCACGCGTCTCATAAACCGCAAGCGAAGTCTGATCCACCGCGAACGAAGGAGTCGCAGCTCAAAAACGAAAGAGCTCAACTAACGAAGGAGTCACGTCTCAAAAACGAAATAGCTCAACTAACGCCACACAGAAAAGAGGATTCTGCACTGCACCCCAGAGTCAAACGGAAGACACTACAGAGTCCGCAAAGGTCCACAAAGATAGTACGAAAGGCGCCTACAACGCGCTTCTGAACTAAACGTCCACACTACACAGCATGGTCCGGGTAATAAGAATAAACGAACTCTCCGTATTAAACGTTCGGCATCCTCACACGTCCAAACCATATAGGCATATGTGAATCACATTACAGTGATGCATTATTAACAGTACAACCACAGAAAACGCTCCGTATCAACAGTAAGTGCAATTATCCATATTACTAACGGTAGACAACGGATAACTAATGGAGTCATGGTCATGGCTCCAAAACAATCCAGCTCAACTAACGGAGCTACAAAAACGAGCCCGCACGGATAAAAAAAATAAACATAGGCACCTACAACACGCGTCTGAAACCGAGGAAGCAAAACTGTCTCGGCTCCAAAACCAAACAGCTCGACTAACGGAGCTACAAAAACGAGCCCACATGGACAAATACAATGAACATAGACACCTACAACGCGCATCTGAAACTGCGGAAGCAAAGCAGGCACGGGTTCAAAACGAAACACCACAACTGACGGAGATACACAAACGAGCCCGCCTGGATAAAATCAATGAACGCAGGCGCCTACAACGCGCTTCTCAAACAACACAACCAATGGAGTCACGGCTCCAAAACAAAACATCTCAACTGACAGACATACAGAAACGAGCCCGCCTGAATACAATTAATGAACGCAGGCGCCTACAACGTGACTCTCAAACAGCAGAGGCAATACATAAACTGCAAAGAAAGGAACGACAAACAGCCGCTAAACAATTCCACCAATTAGCTGACAACGCATTCTGTAATGAGTCCACTATTAATGAACATTCATTAGGATTAATGAATATCACTTGCTGTCATTGTCATTTACTTAACTTCCCTGAAGAAACAACTGGAAATACAACTAATGAGTTTACACGTTGTTGTCAAAAGGGTCAGGTTAGACTGCCTCCTTTAGATGACTTTCCTGAATATCTACGGATGTTTCTAACTAACAATGTACCCGAAAGTAAAAACTTTATGGACTGCATTGGATCCTACAATAGTTCATTTGCTTTTGCATCTACCGGGGTGAATATCAGGCCAGCAGCTGGCAATGGCTCATACTGCTTTCGCGTATGTGGACAAGTATTACATCAGATTGGAACAGTGCACCCTGAACCATATCATGAACGCAACTATGCACAAATCTACATGTTGGATCCAGATGTCGCAATCTATCAACGAATGACCCTTCCTGAAAACAAGCAATACACAGAGCTGATAATGAGAAACGTCGCTGAAGTCATAATGAAGTCACCCATTAGCTAAGTCTACAAAAGTACTTACAGGATCACATTCTAACAATACTGTTTTGATTCCTACAGCTGACCTTCCAAGTTCTGACCTGGAATTACCTTTTACACTTAAACGATGCCAATTTCCCATTAAACCTGCATTTGCCATGACAATCAACAAATCCCAAGGACAAACCATGGACAGAGTTGGCATATACCTCTCTGAGCCTGTACTTGGACATGGACAATTTTATGTAGCCTTCTCAAGAGTTCGGCGTTCATCTAACATTAAAGTTAAAGTTGTAGATACTCCATACCAAGGAAAACTCATTCAAGGACAACACACCATCTTTACTACAAATGTTGTGTATAAAGAAATATTCCAATAAATCTTTCTAATGTGCCATGCTATGGGTTCTTTACTTCCTTTGTTCGTCATCTACACCTTTACACTCCAATATATCTCATACATACGTCAATGTATTTCGGGTTACCCAACACCAGGGGTTGGCGAGCGAAGCGAGCAGGGGGCAAAGCCCCCTAGTCACCAACAGAGCAGAAGCTTCTCTGTCTGATTTCTCATGTTTTACATACCACAACAGAATAGAAAAAAGAAAAATACTGTAAGGTTGAGATTGTGGCTGAACTCGCCATACCTGTTAACCCTTTGTACAGGGCAGCACCTTACTGGCAATCAGATAAAGGGGCAGCCAAGACTGTGGTAGAAAGAGGCACACGGTCACTAAATGTGACATGGCCAGCGTTTTTCAGTTTAAATTGTCATGGTCCAGCAATGAGATCAGCAAGTGCAATCTGCAAAACTGACACACCCATGGCAAGAAGTCAAGAGATGTGACATCAGCTTTGCTGCTGCTATCCAGTTGCTTTTTGTAGCATGGGACTGATAGTCATGGAGTAGGCTTCAGCTACCCAGGTATCTGTCACAGAAACACAGCCTCACAGTGACAGACGGATGGAAAGATTTGAATCCTTTTCTTGTGGCTACTGCTAGTGTAATCCATATGCAAACTCTAGTTCTGTGTGCTGTAAGGTTGCCATACTCCTGCTTAGAAAAATACTGATTTTCAAAAATGTTAAGAATATTAAGGTCTGTAATTTCACCTCTAAGCATACAGGTTAAAACTGGAGATGCAGGCAATCAGGCTTAACAGATGGCTGCTTAGGTTTCATCGCAGCTGTAACCAAATCTGCTGATACCCCCATGGAAATTGCAGAATTCATTAAATAGCCTGCCAGCTTAGGAAAAGCAAGAACCATTCTGGGATAGGGTGACTACTCACTAAAGGGCGTACATTTGCACTCCAGCTATAGGTGACAAATATTCTGGAGCGCAAGAAGCTGAAACTGTTTATTGGTTTAATGTATTGCCAAGGTTTTCACCTCAATATTATGAATACTGTGCAAGAAAATTGTTGGACTGAAATATCAACTTTCATTGCTAACATAACAGTGAACACTGGAAAACCAAAAAAAAACCACGATAGCAAGAACAACAGGAAAATTAACAACTGTGAATAGTCAGCTGGCCATCCTTCTGTATCGTTTATGGCTGACCACCTACTCCAGCCACCCCTGCCTGAAGCCTCTGGCACACCTATCTCCATATATTAGCTCTCTTTTCACTGTTCCGTTATTTCATCGAGTAATAATTTCCGTTTGTTAGTGCTAATGCGATCTTTCCTATCCGTTTTTTGAGACTTTCAAATTTTAGTACTTTCATTATCTCTAACCTGCTCTTCATGTGTATTGCGCCAACATTTTTGAACCTCTTTACAACATTCTATTGTCTTCTACTCTTTGTCTTTTATTTCCAACCCTGCTTGGAGCTGAGAGCGCAGGAACTGTATCTGACAATAGCATTCACACGAATGAGAAGTGATTGGACCATGGGTGTGGTGGTAAATGTTTGAGAGGAGAGAGGGACTTGTCAAAATCTCTTGGCAAAAAGTCTTGTCTCGCGGGCCCTGAAATTCTCTCTCGCAGGAGTTGAAATTATCTCTGAGAATGTCTCGTCCCAGGATTTCCTTTTATAATAGAGAGATTTCTCATCAAAAATGTGCAGTATGGCAGCTACAACGTAAGCACAATACTCTGGCGGTAACTGTGTTGGTGGTTTGTCTGGTGCCAGTCCATCATTCTGTTAAAAGGTCAGCCGTAACAGAACAAGGGTTTATGGTAAAGTCTGGAAAAACTCCACGATCTTTCTGATGCCTTCTTCTAGATTTTTAGTTCTGCAGAAAACAGGGCTTGTATAAGCTCCTGGAAATGATCAAATACAAATCCTCCTGATCAATGCTTAGCAGAAAATGTTAGGAGTGCCTCCTTTGCCTTCGAGAAAAGGAGTAGCTAAAAGTTGCCCAATATTTTAGAATTGTAAGAATGATGTTCTTCCTTAATCTCACATTAAGAGTTACAAATCTCTCCCTCTTTATAGGTTTTGCTACCTGACTGACAATCTCCAAGCATCCAATACAAGATGCACATACCCAGCCTCCATACTACACTCTTAAAAATGAATGTGCCAGAATGGAAATTCAGAGCAATGCCATGGGGAACCATTTTTGGTTCCCAAGAGGCCCATCCAAATGAAAGTTCCAGATAGAACCTTTATTTATTTAGATCTATAATAGGCTCCATACAGTAAATAACCAGGAATAGATGATAACAGATTTGTAAAATACCAATGGACCATGATTTTAAAAGGACTCTTGCTGCATACATTAGCACTATAACAATAACATGCGAAGTCCAGGTTTTCTTAATTTGTTAGTGTCCTGCTAGTTAGTCTATGATACATTAAAAGATTTTTTTTCTATATATTAGGAAGTTATTCAAAGCACAAAAAAAAAACAACTTCACATGCAAAGAACTCTTCCCAGAATGAAATGCTGCTTTATCAAGCAATGGAGCTCCGAGGAACCACACAACCCAGTAAAGAACCATAAAATGGCATTTAAAAACCATAGTTTTAAGAGTGTAGGAAAGGCAGAGAAGCAAACCAGGTCTGAAGTACCAGCCTTTCCCCAAAGAAGAAGCACCAAAAATCGTAATAAACTGAGATAACAATCAAGTTTGTTTTTTTTTTTACTTTTTTATTTGTTTTATTACAATTCACAATCTTGAGGCCTCACCTCCATTCTGAATACACCCTTTACTAACTTCCCTGAGATTTTATTTCTGCTGCTCACACCTGTTATAGCTAAAGATGCAAACTCATGCTTCACATTCGAAAGGCTGGAAACATCCTCCTGTGCTCAAGTGCTCACACATCCACTGCCAACAGAGGCAGAGATAAAGGAACTGGGACAGCATGGCTAGCCTGGCTCACGATATCTTGGTCCAACATGCCTAGCCACTGAAACACACACACAACCAACTTTTCCTGAATTTAAACCATTAAGACAATAAGGTGGACACCAATGTGTCTTCCTGACACGCAAGTCCAATTCACCACTAGCACCCAAACAAGAAAAGCTGACTTTGGGTGCTGCCTTTTCTTTAAAAAAAATATATATATATTAAAGGCAGCAACAGACGAGAGCAGAGGATGGCAAGGGCACACAAGGGAGCGTATCTGTGCAAAGGCAGCTGGTTCCCTTTTTGGGTAAGCAGCTAATTCATCTTCTTCTTTTTGTTACGTAAACCTCTCCTCCTCCTCTGTTTGTAAAGGTGACGGAAGTTAACAAAAAGGCCTGAAGAGCGGAAAGAAAAGAGAAAGGAGGAATTCACAAACAAATGACAAAACTATCTGTGGATTTTCTAATCTGCTCAACCATTTCAGGGTTACAGGGAGCTGGTGCATATCTTGGCAACACTAAACAAAAAGCCATTACATGGCACACTGACATGCTAAACCAAATTAGAGTTGCCTTTTAACCTAGGTAGTCCAAGCAGTACTTACCCAGAAGCATCAGCACCAGGTAGATTTGTAGCACATAGGAGAAGCTGATTGAGAAAGACAGCGGCCAGGGGATATCAATGCTGTAGAGGCCAGTTTCGGTGAATATAGGAAGGGACTGGATCACGGCCATAGCTGTGGTGTCAAGACAAAAGGTGGGACTCAGGCGTATTGCAGTGGTAACATTAATATCAAAATAGTCAGAGCTGGTCGTTTGTAACCTACCTTCAGCTAGGACACCGAGGGGATAAAGAGGAATCCAGATGGTGTATCTCAGCCATGTCAGCAGCTTCCATTCTGAGTCGATGCAGGACAGCATGTAGTATGGGTACCTACACAGAGAACGGACACCCATCTCGTTATAAACTGCTTACTATCACTTTAGCCTCATAGCAGCTGTAAATACCCACCTGAAGATTTCGATTGCACTCCAAAAGTAAAAGACAAAGAAAACCACAGCTTTATTCTGCATGTCCACCAAGCTGCCAAAGATGACGAAGAGGATGACGTTCCTTCCAAGAACCTGCAAGACAAGAACAGGTTAACAATCTGAGGTGCCTTTGCTTGGCAGGATATCCAGTGCCAGCTCCCATCCAATATGTACCTGAATCACTGTCGGGATCAGCACAGTTTTCACAAGGCCTATAGAAGCATGGACGATCTCAGCAGCCGCTAAAATCTGACAGAAGTACATCATGTCTGCCATTGTGTGAAAAGTGTCGTAGAAAGAATCTGTAGTGGAGAGGAGTGAGTGGGTGAGTGATGATGTTGTGGTAATGAAGGTAACAACTTCAAACAACACTACAATCGCATCCAGCTTACCTTGGCCCAAAATAAACAGGCGAACAGTCATATTGACAAATATCCAGGAGAAGCCAAGAAACTGCACCAGATTGTACATAAAAAGGTAGCCACGCTTCAGTGTCCTTAGGGCTGGTGGGAGAGGAGGAGCAGTGAGGCCAGAAAAGGAGGGGAGCTTACACGCCATGCCAAAACAAGAAAGGACTGTCACTTACGATCTCGTGGGACCCTCGATTCCACTCTCAGCTTGCTGATTTTTTCTTCCTACCAGGAGTAAATGGAGAAAAATAGTTTTTGGTTGAGTACAACATATTAAAAAAGTGTGTGCCGCTGCCCATAGGAGATTTAGGTTGGGGTAACAGTTGGTCTATGGAGCACTGTGAAGACTCCCGGGTACAAGCACCTGAAACTAATCTACCTGAGCTCGGAGCTCCATCTCCGCATCCGACTCCTCCTGCCAACGATCAAAATCTGGGGACAGAAAAAGGGGCTTGCGTTCTTGCTTGGTCAGCCTTTCCCACCAGCATGGCTCTACTTTTTTGACCGTAATGTTCACTTGTCGTTCAGTTGTTTTGCACACTGGCTGAAAAAAAAAAAACAAAAAAAACCCCAACTTTTAGCCAAAATTCCTTGTCACCACCAGCCACAAAAAAAGAACTGAAGTGTCCCCATACCTTATCCCGGACAAGGTCCAAGAACTCCAAGGAAAACTGGTATTCATTCTCCCCTTTAGCTCCATGTCCCTGGGCTAGAAAGAAGTAACAAGTGAGAAAGGCAGCATTGACAAGAGAGAGTTGAACAACTGAGATATGACCAACCTCGGAAGCGCAAGATATTGTCTTTCAGGGTGACCTCAGTGTCCTGCAAAAGAAAAAAGGTAAATATGATAGGCAGAGGCTGTGAGGTCAATCAAAACTAGAATGGAGACAGGTCAACAGTGAATCCACCCCTGCTAGAAATGCAATTTTTTTTCTTTCCAAAACACCAACGGTTTCTAAAGTCCTCATTAAGCATTCTGTGGCTGACACAATTTACCAACTGCGGAACTGATCTAGGCCTTACAGTGCTGTCAAAAAGGAAACTGTAAACATTTAAGTGTCAACAAATTAGGCAGCACCTTCCTCTATTTGTGTGTCTCTCTGTTCTGGGTATCTGTGGGTCATCGACTACTCCCCATGTTATCTCCAGTTGCAAGGCAGCCTCCCCTTCCCAGTAGGCTGACTGAGAGGCTGGCACTAACATTTTATTACCTGCATCCACATAATAAAGGAGCTTACATGGTTGTCTTCAGGATGTCTCGTCTCTGGTGGTGATCGCCTTCAAAACTCATATGGGTCCATCATAACAAAAATGACCACTG
This sequence comes from Erpetoichthys calabaricus, assembly GCF_900747795.2. NCBI lineage: Eukaryota > Metazoa > Chordata > Cladistia > Polypteriformes > Polypteridae > Erpetoichthys > Erpetoichthys calabaricus. The sequence goes on along the minus strand of NC_041410.2, from coordinate 48,538,559 downwards.
AGAAAGCCAACTTACTCCAGTAACTTGTTATCCACCTACGTGATCTGAAGATACAGAAAACCTTCGGGGCACCTTACTTGTAATAGCTACTGCGATTTTCTGTATCGGGACGTCATTTATTGAGGCTAGTATGCTTTCATCCAGTGATCATTCCGTGTCCAAGACCCTCTCTGGGAAACGCGGAAGCAGGCTTTGGTGCACTGCGGTATTCAAAAGTGGAACATTCCAGAAGCGACCCCATTCTCGTCACCCAGTATAAACGCAGGCGGGACATCGACGTACCACTCACCTTCACATCGCTCAGTTCCACGCGCAGGTAGATGTCTTCGTGTCTCTGGGCCCAGTACACCTGCGGAGTGAGGGTCTGCATCTCCCCGGCTGCGCTACTCTGCTCCGCTTCGTTCCCTGACACTGCCGCACTTGCCTGCAAAAATCAAGGAAAGAGACGAGACTCAGCACACGCGGCGACGAGCAGGCGTGCGCGCTCCAGGAGAAGCGACGTGCGCGACCACTAGTATTTCGTGCGCGCGTCGCTTAGCAAAATCGCAGGGCTGGACAAGGAAACGCAGGGCTTTTTGCTGTATTTGTACATTTTGTCAGCGTTTTATTATTTCGAACTTCTGTTTATACAATAAAAATGTGTAGATGTTTAATGAAGCAGAACAATTAAAAATAACAAATAACCTTAAAGGTAAATCAGTCTATCCATCCTTTACTGTAATTTTTTGTCCAGTATGGCAGCCACGAACGTAAGGATGGAACCATCCCCACACGGGGTAACCAATATATTATCATTATTACATTTTATCATTACATTATTATTATTACAATTTAAAATCGTGGATTTTTCATGGATTTATTGCACAAATGTAAAGTGAATGTATATTTTAAAATAATCATTTATATCTTTAGTCAAACGATTGAAAATCGGTCACAAGGCAGGAACCAACACTCAAAAAATTATTCTTGAGGTATGTTGATGTTACACAGCTAACTTAAACAGACTTTTCCTACGACAGATCACCACAATTAAAAAAAGTAATAATAACCACTACATCTCTGATTTTGATTAAAATTGCTGTACTTGATTACTTCACGTCAGTGTCACTGGTGTGATCGAAAAATTCCTATCCCTTATAGTTTGAGTTATGGGTGGATTAAAATTAGGGAAATGTTAAATACATGCATGGTGCATCACAAAATGATGATAAAACATAGAATGGGCCACAGTTCATGTAATCGTTTTATTTTAGACACCTATGAGAAATAAATAAAAAGTTGCAGAAACGTCCTTTACAGTGACTGCAAACAACAAAATATGTTTTCATTTTTTTGATTATGGCTACCCTCACAGGGCCGGATTTAGACTTGATAAGGCCCTAAGCTATTTGAGACATGGGGCCCTTTATAAGTCCAGATATTCTATGTAAGTGCCAAATATGATTTTACTCACTCGGACAATTTGTTTTGGGGGCCCCCAAGAAGGCAGGTGCCCTAAGCTATAGCTTGTGTAGCTTATACGTAAATCCTGCACTGTACCCTCAGATAAATACTTTTAATAAAAAAAATAATTTCTGTCATAAATGTTAATAGGGTTTAAAAGTATTTATAATTATTTCATATTAAGTATATTTAGAATAAAACGTCCTTAACTTTAACATTTGGGCATGGCTAGCCCACATGATACTTTTATAATCTTGTACTGTATTTTTATTTTAACAAATATTTTGTATTGAATTACATTTTATTATTATTAAAAAAAATCTCACACAACAGACACCCAAACCTTTTAAGCAATGTGGCCTAAAGTCGCTTGTAGGGCCCCTCCAGGATTTGTGGCCCTGAAGCTTAACATTCATTAATTTCATAGTAGGTCCAATCCTGTTTCTACTGCAACAAGTTTTGTCTAATCTGTGAAATGTACCATACACATTTATTCTCAATAATAAATTCGTATTTTATACCACGTGCACAATAACAAGTTGCTTAGGCACACTGATAGTCCAATTCTGTCATTGCCCGTTGTGTTTATATTTCTTCTATACATTTTCCAAAAGCTCCACCCCGTGCTGTAACCCAGAGAACGCGTTTTCAGACTTTCGATTTAAACAACTACAACACGCTGGCCGCGGGATCTGAAGTACACACTCGCCTGGTTTGGCGCTAGGAAATACTCGCTTGTTCGCTGGGGGTCAGTTTCTAAAATCTAAAATCCGTATGATGAACAGATTTTGAAGATAAACCAGACACGAAAAATACAAAAGATAGGACCTAAGAAACTGGCGTGCGTAATCGTCCGATATCAGTCTGCGGCTATGCAAACCAGCGCAACACTGCAACTGAAAGGAGCGAGTATTCAGCCATTCAGCGGACGTTTTGTGAAGTGGTCGCGTGCACAAAATGATCGGGTTAGTTGCACTGCACAAATAACAAGCACATCCATACAGTACATCTTACTATACTACAATTCTTGGCATCGCGCAGCTTTACGTAAGAATTTTAGTGACTGTCCCTAAAGCCTGCCCTAATTCAATTGCAGGCAGGAGACGTCGGTCCCTTTAATTAGTTAAATGTCACAATCGGGTTAGGGATAATCAATAACGTTACTTCTTTTGTATAGATGCAAGCGTATAATTTAAAAGCCCCCAAACAACACATCTTACACTTAAGTGCAAACTTTACAAATATAGTAAAATGTAATAAGACAAGTAGCCTACATATAGTTGTGTGACTTCGCCGAGCTTCGAAGGGGGCTTTAACTCAAAACCTGGTCGTTTAGCCATGAATGAATTCAGTTGATTGGGTGTAACCTTGTTTAAATTTAAGAATTGGGCTAATTGCAATTTTCATTTTTTTAATTTGAAAGCCGCTCTGGCTGTACAATCGCCAGAGACATTTGAATGCTCATCTGCGCGTCGCACTGATAACGTCTAATAATAGACTCGTCTTTCACGCTTATTTTAAATTTCTTAAACTTAAGTTTTCACTGGTCCTACGTGCCTATGTGAAATTAGTTTAAACTGGCATGAAAATTAAATAGATGAATGGATTTCGGTAGTCAAATACAATACTATATTTTATTTGTTTCAAACATAAAGGATTATGTTAATAAAAAGTAAACGTGAATAAAAGTAACTGAAAAAATATTAATTGCATCCACTCCTAAACCAGAGTCCTGATTCTCAATGCCTGTCATGGATAAACCGGTTCTATTTTGCTATGCGTAGGTATACATAGCCCTTTGTAATTGGATTGTTGTAAAGCGAGACCGCCTATCAGTGCGCAGTCTTTGTCACAAAGTTCCAACCCACTGTGCGTTGTTGATTGGCTGTGATTGTGTTGGGGCGTGGCCAAAAGTCAGCTCCCAGGTATGAATTGTTGGTTTACTGTTTATCTCAGGTAATGCAATGATTTCATTCATGTGTTTTGCACAATACTTTTATTTTGCCCGATCGAATTATAATGTCTGGGATGCTACTGAGTTTGCATTTCTCGTTTTCAGCTGTCTTGTTCAACGCCGATATGAGATACATTTTTACAATTTGAAGCAAGAAGATACGCCTAGTTAAATGAAACAAGAAGACACGGAGCAGAGAGAACGGTCTGTAAGAAGAACAGAAAAGTATTTGTATGAAAACGTTTTCTGAAATATCTGCTTGAATACATTTCCCCTTTATGTTTGAGAATTTTGAAAACGGGTAATGGGTCTTTCCTGATTCATGACCGAAGATGTTTAATTCCTGTAGGCAGTCACAAAAGTACACGGCATGTCTTTTACACGTTGTTGTGAATTACTGTGCATCTTCTAGAGTACGTCTTTTCTGTGCCATGGTGATCATGCTTGCATGCAGCATTCCAGATGTGGTCTCACTAGAACATTACATAGCCTAAGATGTCCTTCAATTTACATTGCACAGTTTACCCTTTAAATTGCTTCTATGCATTCTCTGGATAATGAGAATTGTGCAGAGCAAAATCACTAGTGTTAAATGATCTCTTCCAATAATAAAGTAACCCTCAAAACTGTATATATGGAAAGAGTGGACCCGCATATACACTTAAAGTCTTAAATTAACACCGGCAGTTTTACTGTGTGTGTGAACATAAGGCTGTAAATCAAGTTCAGAGGTTTGTTCCTGTAAGTCAGCATTATCAGTCTCATACTTATAATACTAATATACTTTTGCCCTACATATATTGCACTTCTCTTATTAATCCGTATTTTCCAGGTGTTTGCCTAGTTTTGAAGATTTTTAGTTTCTGAATTCTCTCCGCTGCTTACTCATTAATTCAGAAAACCACCAAAACTCACACCTCTGCTCATTGCATTGAGAATTTTGAATGTGGGTGCAACACCCATTGCCATTTTTTATATTAATCACCTGTAGTAGCAAGGTACAGTTAGCAAAGCAGCCTCCCTGATGTAGCAGACTGGATGAATTTTCCGCACTCTTAACAGTCGATCTGTGGGTTTGTGTCTATAGTAGTTACTCCAACATGTCAAAGACATCCGGGTTACGTAAAAACTCTTAAGTGGCACAAGATGAGGGTGTGTGTATGTGTAAATATGCCATGCTATTTACTGGCACACTGATCAGGAGTGTTTCTGGGCGGCGTGAAGTGTTTGGAAATGGATGAAATCTAGTTGGATTACTTTTGAACCCTTGTAAATGAAGTGGAATTGGTAAATTGCCATTGAGAAAATGCCTTTTAAATATAAACAACAATTTATTTCTTATAAAAAATTACTTCATTTATTAATGGCTTAATGGTAACAAAAAAGGCATGTTGTTTGGTTAATAAATTAAAATATCCATAATTCGGGGTGTCAAGCTCACGGCTTGTAGTCCAGATCCTGTGTTTGGACCCCTTTAAAGTGGGTACACTTCATCAGTTTTCAAAACCTGTTACATATGATACAATGGCTATTTGTTTTCTCAAATACCATCTTTTTAATGTGCATTTCAAATATAAACAACTATACATGGCGCCTCCGCTCGCATTTATCTGCATGCCACAGCCAATCGCAGCTAGCTAATTTCCGAGCGCAGCTCACTGTGTTTTCGGGGCGTGTCATCAAGTCTGACGTCATTTTTGCTGCTCGGACACGGCTGACGTGTGAAGTATAAACTAGACTTAAGTCGGTTTAGAAGACAATGGATGGATGGGTAGATAGATGGCTTCAGTTTTATTTTTGTAAGTCTCGTCAAAGAAAAAAATGAGCAGCGTTTATCAATGTGTTTCTTTTACTTAAAAAACACAGAAGTCTGTTGTTTTTGTTTTAAAAATACACCTTCTTCCTCTTCCGTAGCTATTTACATGTTTATACGAGGGCGCTATTTTTTAGACTTCATAGCATCATATCGTGTTCGTTAGCAAGTGATTTTATTTTCCTGAAGAGATTTAAGTTACTGATTATATTATTTGCCTTTCATTATATCATGTAATTATCTGTATTAAAACTGGATCTGGTATGCTCAAGAAAAAAATCGTAACAGGTTGCCTTCTGCTGTTAAAAACATTATTTTATAGATACATTATATTACCTGTATATTTTCACAGTAAAAAACCCTGTAATATAAGAAAGGTTAAAACAGTGATTTTAAACAGAGAAATGCACGGAAATGTACATTTTAGCAGAGTTTTAGGAGGAAGACCTCCACTGCTGATGACAGAAGAATCCTAACTATGGTAAAGAAAAAGCCCTAAACGCCTGTCTGACAGACCAGAAACAGTCTTCAGGAGGCAGATGTGTGTGTGTCTGAGACGACTATCAGCAGAAGACTTCAGATTACAGTTTGTGAGAAAGGACTTCAAAGAGCCTGCAGAATTCTGCATAGAGGTCTTGTGGACAAACGAGTCAAAGATGAACCTGATCAGAGTGATGGCAAGAGCAAAGTGTGGAAACAAAAAGAAACTGCCCAAGATCCGAAGCAGACCACCTCATCTGTTAACCATTTTGCTGGGGTTGTTGTGGTTTGGACATGTATGGCTGCCACAGGTCCTGACACACTTCTCTTCATTGATGATGGAACTGCTGACGGCAGTGGCACAATTCTGAGGTGTACAGAAGCATCTGATCTGCTCAAGTTCCAGTAAATGTCTCTACACATATTGAATGGCACTTCATCCTATGACAAGATAATGATCCAAACATACCGCTGAGACAACACAGGGGTTTTTCAAAGGTAAAAAATCGACAATTCATGAATGACAAAAGCAGTCACCCAATTTCAATCCATTTGAGCAGGCCTTCCATATGCTGAAGAGGAAACGTAAGGGAACAAGCCCCCGAAACAAGCAGCAGCTGAAGATGGCTGCATTAGAGGCTTGGCAGAGCTTCACTAGAGAAGACTCTCAGCATCTGGTGATGTCAATGAATCACAGACTTCAAGCAGTCATTGCATGTAAGGGATATGAGACAAAGTTTTTAATATGATGGCTTTAATAGACCTGCCACTGCTGTGTCCCAAATATTATGATGCCATGAAATGCGGGGGCCATGTAGAAAAAATGTTGTGTGACTGAAATGTGTGCAAATCCCCTTAAATGAAAGCCTACAATGTACGCTTTGATCATGTCTGAATTGTAGGATTTGTAATTTTAAACTGTAAATCAGAGGGAGAAATGAAAGAAAAATGTGTCTTTGTCCCAAAGATTATGGAGGGCACTGTATGTTACAGATCTAAATAAAGGTTTGGGGTTTTTTTTCTTCATTTAGAATTGTAGATGGTTCTTTTGGGAACCAAAAATGATTCCCCAATGCCATTGCTCTGAAAAATCATGCACATTGGCACCTTTATTTAATTTTGTCACCAAATAATATTTTCTAAATTGGACAATGCTTCCCCCCAGTTTTGTCACTGAATGATTTTCTTTTTGTCTTTGACCTACACTCTTAAAAATAACAGTTCTTAAAAATGATGTTTCTTAAATATTTTTTTGCATGGCTGTGTGGATCCTTGAAGAATCATTGCCAGACAAAGGACCATTTCATTCTGGGAAGGGTTCTTTGCATATGATTGTTTCTTTGGGCTTTTAAAGGGTTCCTAATATGTGGGCAATGCCATAATATTTAATGTCTGGCTCTCTAGGAGTATACTGACAGATCAAGTAAACCTCAGCTTAGCTCATGTTATTGTATGCAGCAAGAGTTCTTTGAAAATTGCAAATACCATGTATTTTATACATCCATTACATCTATTCAATCATTATGGAACCTGTGGTGAATCTGTGGAAAATTGATATACAAAGGTCTTTAGCATTAAATTTAACATGAATTAGCAAGGAGGAATTCTTTCTCATCACATAATTTTAAAGAGGTTCAATAAATGTCCATTAACTATAAGGACTAGAAACTATGAAAAAGATGAGATAAGCTGTAGACATTCAGTAAGATTTTCAACTGGACTGTTTACTAACGTATTTGGTGATATATATTCTATCACCCATATAAAATGTAAATACTGCATAAAATTTTTAGGAATAATCTAGCTTGAATTGTTAAATGAAAACTGGGATATGTTAAAACTATTTACTAAAAAATATATTGTTAGTGTTGTAGCACATTTGAAAAACAACTTTTATTTAAGACAAAGTAAATAAGCTGCATTGATTAATTAATTTTTCAACTGCTTCATTCCTTAACGGCACCATGAGTCAAATGGGTAAGTTAAGTGACCTTTCATGCTATCCCTTCAAAAATCAGCACATCCTCGCACCAGACATGCCAAGAATTACTTTCTCTTAACTTTAGTAAATCTTACACTAAGCATTTCCAATGATAGTGATGTACTTCTAAAATCTGCTCCTGTTTTGAATGATAATAATTGTTTATGGTTCAGTCCCCATGTACTCCCTATGTGGCATTTGCATGTTCTCCCCATATATATGTGTGCTTCCTCCAAGTGCTTCCGTTTCCTCCCACAATCCAAAAACATAAAGATTTGGTTAATTGGGATTGTTAAATTGGCTCGTGTGTGTGTGTGTGTTTGTGTGATTGCGTGTTCACCCTCTGGTGGACTGGTGTCCTGTTCAGGACTTGTTCTTACCTTGTACCCTTTGCTTGCTGGTTTAGGCTCCCTGTGCCTTGAGACGCTGTTCAGGAAAGGTGGGTTTGGAAAATGGATAGATGGAGTATTTTTTAGCAATACATTTCTTTCCCACTTTTCTCTTTTAGAATACTCAGTTGAGAAATGTGTTTGAAAGGAAACAAAAACATGAACGTTTTATTTTAGTCATTGTTATTTATCTCCCAGTATGGTACAAGATTTTCTAAAAAGTTTAAGAAACCCTGAGGATCATCGGACGATCAAAATGGGTGCGGAGCTTTACTTGTTCACGACCTAATTGTACTTGTCGAACCAAGCTACAGTAATTTAGCGTTCACTCATTGAGTAATAAATGCATTGTTCTTTTTAGATGTTTGATTGCATGTTTTTTTCTGATGTGAGATTTAATGAATTCCGTGGGAAGTGGTGAATGAGAGTTGTGGTTGTTGCTTCCCTTCAAGCTATCGATCCAATGCTCCCTCGCTAAATATTACACGAACTGTTAAAACGGGGAGTGAAGATTAAGTGTACACATTTGTATCATTCTGAAGAAAAATTATTTAAAAAGAAGGCAAGCAAACAAACTAAAAAGAAAATCTGTACAGCGAAGAATGTCTAGATTAAGTAGATGGGACAAATGACAAATAGGAGGGGTTTTGGCATGCAAATAAGGGCGGAGCCGGCAGGGCTTCGGAGGATTGGGCAGGGAGTGTATAGTAGGGCGGAGACATGAAAAAGAACGGACAAAAGATTAGAGAACTGGAACCGAAAAATAAATATGTAGGACTGGACAGTTAGGACAACATGGGCGGGGAATACAGAGCGAGCGGGCGTGAGGGATACAAATAGGGCCGTCGTAATTGAGAGCGCATTAGGATTGGATAGGCTGTGCATAGAGGGGCGGGGCGACGGGATGCCACTCTCTTCAGTGGCGCTTTGTTGGCCGCAGCACAGGCACCTCCGCTGGACACCTAAAGTGGGACTTGGATCTGGGTAACTTGCACACTCCAGCAGCGCTCGGGCAAGATGGCGATAGGTTGTGGAGAGAGGTGTCTCTTCTTCACGTAAACACATGAGACGCTTTGGAAGCACGGAGTCCTGCCCAGTACAAAGGCTTTTCGATGGCACTGGACGAGCTCATTGCGCTTTGCACATTGTCATTGCTGCTGTCCGTTGCAGGTAAGAGATGCCCTGGCTGGCTGGTTGTTTCTTGTCAACTGCTGTCTCTCGGTTGCGTGGCTGCGTTCTTACCATGTTTCTCGGTTACTCGTCTCTTCCATGTTTTTCTGCCCTCATGATTACCCCACCCCGTTTCTAGGATGCACCATCCCACCATTTCATCTTTTCTAGTTGTTGTCACTCAGTTGTCATTATTTTAGTTAACTACCTCCCCGGCTCGCTTTGTCTATCCACCTTCTCGCTTGCTCCCTTCCCAAATGCCATCTATCTAGGTTTCATGTTCTGCTTATTCTACTTCTTTAGATATTTTCTTTTTTTATGGAGGCGTGGCAGAGGGGGGTTCAACTGTGCATTTCTTTGTGCACTTCTCTTAAGTACTTGTCAGCCGTCCTAAACGGTTCCTGTCTCCTTCTCCCAGGTGCCTGTATCACAGCTTTTAGTTCACAGGCCGTCCAGCTTTCTCAAATACACTTTTGCTTACTTGTGTTAACAGTATTTTCATTTATCAAAATTCAGATATCATGCCGACCTGCTTTGCGGTGTCCATATTGGGACCACTTTTGTGTGGATCTTAGTAACATCCGGTTGGACAATTGGCAGATGTCACAAGTCCTTTCAGAAGTGCTTCGTTTTTCCTACTTTTAAACTCTTGATGTCAGGTGAATAGCTCCTAAAAGTTCTTTCCTAGTGTTAAACCACATGACTTCTGTGCTTTTCCTTATCTAACCATTTAACCATGCCAACTTTAAATGTTAAATGTGTTCACACCATGCTCCCCACCTCTTCTTCATCTTGAAGTCTGCTCACTAACATCTGGTTGGATGATTTACTTTCTCTTGTCCCCCTCACCTACTTCGCTATTTATCATGCTGCACCTAGTGCTTTGGCAGTGTAAAGGATTAAACTCATCACCATGTTTTTGACAACTCTTTGCCTAATCCTTTAGATTTGTGAAGTGGCAGCAGTTAAAGCCAGCATAACATTATATGACTTTATAGTCGGAATGTATGTCAGACTTGCCAGCTACAGGTGCTGAGTAGCTGGGCTATGTCAGTTTATATGACTGAAAATCACTGTGCATGTCAAATTTAGCAAATGCATGATGACTTTCCAGCACAGCCTTGATTGTCCTCTTTTCTGCCATCCAATATTAATGTTCTGCCTGATGGAGCTAGTGCTTTGCGAAGGGTTAACAGGTATGGTGAGTCTGGTCACAATCACAGCCCTTTTTTTCTTTTTCTAAATTCTGTCATAGTTTGTAAAACACGAAACACAAGACAGATGAGCTTCTCTTCTCTTTGTGAATTCCAAGCACATACATTCCTTATTCCTTGTTGTTGCATTATTTGCATTGAACTTCCAGATGAGCATTCATTGCTTGTCTGCTCTCATGCTTGCTGAGCCCACCAGAACGACTAAAGACAAAAATCAAACCGGTTCGTGAGCTAGTTTGAGTGAGTCGTTGGTAATGTCATACCAGAAAACTGGCGGTCACAGGAGCATGCCGCAAACGCCTCCAAGTTGCTATGATTATGGAAATGAAGACTACCACTGAAAATCACTGTAAAAGTCATTTAATGTGATATGGCTTTGAGAGATTCCATGTGGGCTTACAAAAATGTTGTATTAAGCAGGTGCATTGAATCGGTGGAGGAATGCTAGTGTTTTAGATGATAGTTATCTGAGGAGAAGCTGTTGTATATTTTCAGTTGACATGATCTCCGTTGTCTGGTTATTCCTTTTCCTCAAACTGATCACTAGACGCACTGAGTGCAGTAGAAGAGGTTCGGGGGCTAGCTGTGTTCTGAGTGTTCCATTGATCAACAGCACATCCAACTTTAACTTGCTACTTATCCTTTTCTGCCTTCCCAGATGAAGTCTGTTCCCTAGAAGTGAGCTGTGGTGCTGGTCCAGTTTCTGTGCTCTTGGATATGACTCAAGAGCTGGTGCTGGACTGCCACCTGGCAGCTCTGGTCCAGCCTGTTAACATCTCCTGGCTGAAGGATGGGCTGCCTGTTGTGAGTCATGATCTGCTGCGTCTGCTGCCAAATGGTTCTCTACATATTACTGCCAGACCTCAGAATGACAGTGATGGATTGCCCACACATGAGGGTAGTTATACCTGCATCTCCACTAACTCATTTGGATCCATCATCAGCCGTACTGTGACTGTCCAGCTTTCAAGTAAGTAGATGATTCATGGTGTCCACTAGTTACAGACCTTACTGTTGAAATGATACTAGTTGTTGTTTTACACTTGCATAGGTCAGGTAGGTTGACATCAGTCATAGTTTTTTTAGATGAGTTAAATTACTAGGTCCTTGGGTAGGTGCATGGTGGATTAAGACTGGTCATGTACCACTTTTACCAATCTTTGGGACTGCCTTTTCATCTATCTGCACACTTTGTCTTTTTGGTCTGTTATTTCCCAGGTTGCTCAAATGCAAGCATACCCTTATGTCTGCCTTTCTATTTGGTGTATAGCTGTGGTCTCACCTGAAAGTACCATTTATAATTTCTTTAATTGCTCTTGGGCTTTCTTTACCGATGCCTGTTTAGCTCCTCATTCTGAATAAATGCTGCAAGCTTACTGTCAACAGACTACTGCCCATCCCTCTGCTGCCTTTATGGTAGCTACTGTTATTTCCACGGAAGTTTTCCCTTTCTATATGCACAGAAAGACGCATTATCCAATCTAGAGTCAGTGCTCTGTATTCCAACATTGCTGCACATTCACCTAAACAATCTTACCTATATATCTTTGTGTAATCAGACCTTGCCTCTCCAGGCCAGTCAACCATTTTTGGAAATGCTGGGTATTCGCATGGTAACTTCCCTTTGCCCTGATCAGTCTTTACCTGACTAGACTCGTACTGATGTGCCTCTCCAAATAATCCTTCTCTTTTTCACAACCCAACTTAGAAATTCTCTATCTCACTTCCATGACAACATCTTCCCAAGTGTTTCTTCAGTGCATTTGTCTTCATACTGATCCACATCACATCTTGGTTATCTGTTTGACCACAAGGCCAACAAGTTGTTTTCACTTTTGCACGTTTCTGCTTCATCTTTTGAGGGTCCCTTTCTCCTTTCTTCCTGACACTCTGCTATTCTCTCTGCAGCACTCTCTCATTTCATGCTTCACCCAGTACCCCAATCTGTGCCACAGCAGGGCCTGGCACGTTTTGAGTGTCACGTGGATGGTCTGCCTCCGCCTATTATCACCTGGGAGAAGGACCAGTCACCTGTGCCCTCCCAACCCAGGTTAGTTCCATTCGCTTGGCTTGCATGCATTATTTGTTTTTTCTTGTTGGGTTGCTATATGTGGATAATGAGCTTCTAATGGTACAATCCTGTTTTATTTTTAAGAGCAGTTAAAACAGAAAATAATGTTAAAGCTATAATTTCTGATACTTCTACACAAGCATGAACCACATGATGCACTGGCTGATTGTTACTGCAAATATTTCTAAACAAATGTTTGAAGAAGGGGCCTGAGTTGCCTCGAATGCTTACATATTGTAATCTTTTTAGTTAGCCAATAAAAGGTGTCATTTGCTTGACTTTTCTTTACATTCATAATGGCTAACACGGTACAACACCCTAGTACTACAGATATTTCTAAGTAAAGGTTTCCACTCCAGATATTTTTACACAAATTGTAGTGTTCACAAACAAGGAACATTCAGAAATGTGTGAGCTGTAAATGGGGTTTCTCAGGAACACCAAACACAATAAAGAGACTCTTAATTTCTGCAAATCCTATATTTTAGAGGAAAATGTCTTGCTTGGTTATGGTTAGTGTATTTCTCCAAGTGACCAACAGGCATTTCCTTCTCCACGGTTGACAATACGTTTTGTTTGTTTTTTTTCTTCCATAATTATCCTTCTGTAGACTGAAGGGCAGGTAAGTTTGTTCACTATCCAGTTGATAGGTACAAAACCAGCCAAGTGTGCCGTAGTCCACATTAATCAGTTTGCACAATCCATTTTATTTTCATTTAGCAGATTTCAGATTGACAGATTTAGAGCACTATTCATGTTTACAAATCTATCAGCAATACACGAAATAACATGCAATAAATGCGTAAAATAGCATACAATAAAGCATTATTAAATTTGACCTTAGAAATAAATATGTGTACATCGATAGATATTATTTTTATAATTTTGATTCTTAACGTAGGAAAGGTAGGAAAAAAGTGGACTGTCCTTTCTGAGTGGGAGGTGACTTACTGTGTCAGGGGGAGGAGTTTAAGTATCTTGGTGTCTTGTTCACAAGTGAGGGGAAAAAGAGATGGTGAGATTGACAGGCAGATCGAGGTGGTGAGTGCAGTTATGTGGTCGCTATACTGATCTGTAGTGGTGAAGAAGGAGCTGGGCTAGAAGGCAAAGTTCTTGATTTACCAGTCGATCTATGTCCCTTCCCTAACTTATGGTCATGTGTTTAGGGTAATGAACAAAAGAATGAGATCGCTGGTACAAGCACCTGAAATGAGCTTTCTCTGCAGGGTGGCTGGGCTGTCCCTTAGTGACAGGGTGAAAAGTACAGACATCCGGGAGAGATTGGGAGTGAAGCCAATTGAGTTGGTTCAGGCATTTGATACAGATGCCTCCCGGAAGCCTCCCTTCAGAGGTTTTGCAGGCACAACCAGCTAGGAGGTGACCCCAGAGAAGACTCTGGGCTTGCTGGGAGAGTTCTATCTACCAGATGGCCTGGGAACACCTTGAGATCCCTTGTTATGAGTTGGCAAGTGTGGCTGAGGAAAAGGATGTACTGTATGGGCCTCAATGCTAAGACTTTCCCCTGTAACCCAGTGTCAAATAAGTGATGGAAAAAGAATGATTCTTATTTTTTTTTTTTAATTTTATTGAATTTTTTAAAATCAAATAACACAACTCGAGATTTATAAAAAGAAAAAAGAGGTAAAGGTTCCAAACAAATCAACCCCCACCCCTGAAATTAATGATTCTTAAAGATAAAGAGAGTGATAATAAAAATAAAAGGTAATGTACAAATGTATCCAGAATTTTCCCGCTACCAAATTTCTGACCTCCTTTATGTCATGTTTGAAAGGTGGGTCACTTGTGATGTGCTTGAGATGCTGATTGTAAAATAAAATTGTTACAATGGGACCTTTGTCTTATCTAATTCATTCCACTCTAGCATTAAATGTAGCATAAGCACTCTGATATCAGGAAGCTACAACTGCCTGTAGTCCTGTGAGCTTATAGCAACTAGTTTTAAAAGTGGTGTGGTGCTTTCAAGTGAGGGTACATGTACTGTCCAAACTACTTATTGTTTTAATTACTGACTGAAATCCCATGGTAAAAATGGAAACACAAGACATTACTGTAGGTCATAACAACACAACCAAAAGCAGTAAGTTATGGATCATTTAAAAATGGCATTTGTAATGCTTGAAGGTGAAAGCTGGGTGACCAAAACTTCAAAGCAATGCAAGAAACAGATGAAATCATTGTCTGCCTGTCAGGCATGGAGAGCATTTGGCTTGTACACACCTGCTTAAAAGGTCTATGTGAAATACCACAGGTTTCAGATAAAATGTGACAAGCTCCATGTAAAAATGCATATCTTGACAAAGGTGTATATCACATTCTCTGCGTGCATAAAGTGATGTAGTCAAAGGGAAAGTGAATTGGCATACCCTTCACGTAGCATTATTCTACCTGTAATGCATATAGAAGGCCCTGTCAGAATTGACTACAATTTCTGAAACATGTTAAATGTAGTTATTCATGAACTTTTCTTACTGTTTGTAATGGTTCTCTTTTCTATCAAAGGCCAGAAGCTGTAACAACGCTGCCTCTGTCTCATCAATTGTTGAGTCTTTACATGTTTCACAAATTAAATAGCTACTAAATGTTGTATTATAATTGATTAGCGAGTGCTGCCTCTTCATTATTAATTTATTTAGCAGAGTTCTTTATCCAAAGGAACTTACAAAATAATCTGTATAAATACAGTGGAACCTCGGTTCACGACCATAATTCGTTCCAAAACTCTGGTCATAAATCGGTTTGGTCGTGAACCGAAGCAATTTCCCCCATAGGATTGTATGTAAATACAATTAATCCGTTCCAGACCGTACGAACTGTATGTAAATATATATTTTTTTTAAGTTTTTAAGCACAAATATAGTTAATTAAACCATAGAATGCACAGCATAATAGTAAACTAATGTAAAAGCATTGAATAACACTGAGAAAACCTTGAACAACAGAGAAAACTAACATTGCAAGAGTTTGCGCTATACTGTAGCCTTATGACCCCATCGCTGTAAACACTTTTTTAAGCACAGGGAAAAAAAAAGGAACATTTGAACAAATCCAAACTTTATTTAAAAACCAACCATAAACCACCAAGAAAGTAACATTGCAGGAGTTCACGCTAATAGCCTTACAACCCGATCACTGTGTAAACTTTTTTTTAATGAGTTTTAAGCACAGGGAAAAAAATGAACATTTGAAAAATCAGAAATTTAATAAACAAACAAGAAAAGTAACATTGCAACAATTCACGCTACAAACTGAAAAATGAACATTTGAAAAATCCGTAATACAAAAACTAACCATAAACCACAAGAAAACTAACCTTGCATGAGTCGAGTTCTGGCATGAAGTGAGGTGGAACTGGGTGGAGAACAATCCGGTCTCGTTGCAGTTGAAGATTTGTTGTAGCCTTCGTCCTCCACTAATTTTGTGAAATTTTTCACGAATTCTTTCGCAGCTTCAGCGTTGGAACTAGCAGCCTCTCCATGCCTTACCACACTATGAATGCCACTTCTCTTGCGAAACTTTTCAAACCATCCTCTACTGGCTTTAAATTCCTCACTTTCGCCACTCGTAGAAGGATAGTTTTGCAGCAAATCGCCATGAATCTTCCTGGCTTTCTCGCATAACATTGCCTCACTTTCGCTATCCCCTGCAAGTTGCTTCTCGTTCAGCCACACTAGCAACAGGTTTTCCACCTCTTCCAGCACTTGAGGCCTCTGCCTGGTTAACGCTGTTACTCCTGTTGTAACATCAGCTGCTTTAATAGATTCTTTTTGCTTTAGAATAGTCGAAATCATAGATTTTGACTTCTTGTGCTCGGCGGCAAGATCAGTAACACAAACGCCACGTTCATACTTTTCAATAATTTCTTTCTTTACTTCGATTGCAATTTTCTGCAAAATTTTCTTCTCGCCACTCTTCACTTGCTTAGAAGCCATGGTTAACTGCAAAAACACACGAAATACTGTAGAGCACAAAGAGTTCACAGGTAAAGCACGCATGTCTGACTGAGAACAATGAACAGGGAGAGGCTTAATACAGTAATCGGCGCGTACGAACCGGAAGGGAAATGAAATGGAACACAAAATGTTCACAGCAAAAGCACGCACGCACTTGCAAGCACGCACATCTGACCGAGAACAATGCAACACGTGCGGAAATGATCGGTGCGCACAAACCGAAAGGGAAACTGGCTTGTTCGTATACAGAGTGTGTGGTCGTGAACCGAGGCAAAAGTTTGGCGAACTTTTTTGTCGTAAACCGATTTGTACGTGAACCGAGGTTCCACTGTACAGTGTACTTGAATTATTATTAAGAAAGTATAACATTAACAAATTATATATATAATTTATATATATATATATATATATATATATATACATATATATATATATTATATATATATATATATATATATACATATATATATATATATATATATATATATATATATACATATATATATATATATATCATATATATACATATATATATATATATACATATATATATATATATATATATATATATATATACATATATATATATATATATATATACATATATATATATATACATATATATATATTATATATATATATATATATATATATATATATATATACTATATATATATATATATATATATATATATATATATATATATATATATATATATATAATATACATATATATATATATATATATACATATATATATATATATATACATATATATACATATATATATATATATATATACATATATATATATATATATACATATATATACATATATATATATATATATATACATATATATACATATATATATATATATATATATATATACATATATATATATACATATATATATATATATATATACATATATATATATCCATACATATATATATATATATATATATATATATATATATATACATACATATATATACATACATATATATATATATATATACATATATATACATATATATATATATATATACATATATATATATACATATATATATATATATATATATACATATATATATATATATATATATATATATATATATATATATATATATATATATATACATACATATATATACATACATATATATATATATATATACATATATATACATATATATATATATATACATATATATATATACATATATATATATATATATATATACATATATATATATATATATATATATATATATATAATATATATATATATATATATATATATATATATACATACATATATATACATACATATATATATATATATATATACATATATATATATATATATATATATATATATATATATATATATATATATATATACATATATATATATATATATATACATATATATATATATATATACATATATATACATATATATACATATATATATATATATATATATATATATATATACATATATATATATATATATATACATATATATATATATATATACATATATATACATATATATACATATATATACATATATATACATATATATATATACATATATAATATATATATATATATATATATATATACATATACATACATATATATAGATATATACATATACATACATATATATATATATATATATATATATATATATATATATATATATATATATATATATATATATATATATACAGTGATCCCTCGCTATATCGCGCTTCGCCTTTCGCGGCTTCACTCTATCGCGGATTTTATATGTAAGCATATTTAAATATATATCGCGGATTTTTTTGCTGGTTCGCGGATTTCTGAGGACAATGGGTCTTTTAATTTCTGGTACATGCTTCCTCAGTTGGTTTGCCCAGTTGATTTCATACAAGGGACGCTATTGGCAGATGGCTGAGAAGCTACCCAACTTACTTTTCTTCTCTCTCTTGCGCTGACTTTCTCTGATCCTGACGTAGGGGGTGTGAGCAGGGGGGCTGTTCGCACACCTAGACGATACGGACGCTCGTCTAAAAATGCTGAAAGATTATCTTCACGTTGCTACCTTCTGTGTGCATCTGCTTCCTGAAGCGACATGCTGCACGGTGCTTCGCATGCTTAAAAGCTCAAAGGGCACGTATTGATTTTTGACTTTGTTTTTCTCTGTCTCTCTCTCTCTCTCTCTCTCTCCCTGCTCCTGACGGAGGGGATGTGAGCTGCCGCCTTCAACAGCTTTGTACCGGTGGTGCTTCGCATACTTAAAAGCCAAACAGCCCTATTGATTTGTTTGCTTTCCTCTCTGTTTCCTTTGAAGAGGAAGATATGTTTGCATTCTTTTAATTTTGAGACAGAACTGTCATCTCTGTCTTGTCATGGAGCACAGTTTAAACTTTTGAAAAAGAGACAAATGTTTGTTTGCAGTGTTTGAATAACGTTCCTGCCTCTCTACAACCTCCTGTGTTTCTGCGCAAATCTGTGACCCAAGCATGACAATATAAAAATAACCATATAAACATATGGTTTCTACTTCGCGGATTTTCTTATTTCGCGGGTGGCTCTGGAACGCAACCCCCGCGATGGAGGAGGGATTACTGTACACACAAATACTAGGGGGCTCTGCCCCCTGCTCGTTTCGCTTGCCAACCCCCA
This sequence comes from Erpetoichthys calabaricus, assembly GCF_900747795.2. Lineage (NCBI taxonomy): Eukaryota > Metazoa > Chordata > Cladistia > Polypteriformes > Polypteridae > Erpetoichthys > Erpetoichthys calabaricus. Next base: position 48,519,388 of record NC_041410.2, on the reverse strand, counting down.
TGCAGGCGATACGCGATAGCCACTTCGCAGATCTGCCACTCACGTATGGGGAAGAGGATGTACAATTTAAAAAGATTGTTATTTTCATTGGTATTGTTACATATGCATAATAGAACTAACTATTTTACATTACAGCAAGTAATTAACCATAGTCAAAATAGTAACATGTAATAAATTGAAAGAAAATTATGTTTCATGTTGCGTTAAAGGTGTTCGTTGCGTTATATATTTTCATTCTGTTTGGCTTTGAAATTAACATGCAAATACACTTAAGTAAAAACAATTTTTTTAATGAACTTTTCGTGAATATTGCATTGAATTTTGATTCCATGTTTGGACTTGCATCGTGACAATGCAACGTATAATTGCCTGTGAGTGAATATCGTTTCTTTCTCTCTAATAAATAAACCGACTTTTTCAAATGTTTGTCCCTGTGATTTGTTAATTGTCATAGCAAAAGCTATTCTAACTGGAAACTGTAAATGTCTTAATATGAATGGCATTTCAAGATCTCCTTTGGTGTCTAATGTTATCCACGGAAGATGTATTACATTACCTTTCTTGTTGCCTATTAAAATTTTATATGTCAGAATTATTCAAACAATTTTGAATACAACTAATCTTGTCTTATTGCATAGCCCATCACTCAGACATAAATTACGCAATACGGTGCTACGGATTGCCCGTGTACTCATTTCTTCTGTTGATAACCCTTCGGGATGAAATTCTTCAATAAGATTTGGACATAATAAGTCTTCTTTTATTGGGAACTTAAAGTGAGGAAAATGTAAAAATTTATAAGAGCTGAGAGTGCAGGAACTGTGTCTGACAAAAACATTCACACAAATGAGACGGTGAGCACTGATTTATTTGCGCGAATCCGAGAGAGAGGCTGAGGGGAGGGGGAGGCGGGACCTCAGGAGTAGGGAGCCAAGGCGGAGCCATCCTTACTCATGTGTCAGCCTCCGTTCAAGTCGGCACTTATTGGAGCGTTCCTTGCCACCACTTAGCTAGCGATACCTGTTTGTTCAGCAGACATTATCATCTAGAGATTGTTAAAGTGTAACGTTTGATGTTTTTGAGAGAGAGATCATAGCTACGTGTGTTTTAGATGGTACGTGCTCATTGGCAGAGAAATCGCAGCCACGTGCTCATCTCCCCACACGGTGGACGCTCTCCCATCAGAGCTGAACATGATCAGTTACAGTGCCAACGTTTGACAGTGGAACGTACCTACCTTCCATTTGGCCAGAGATGATAACCTTGCCAACTTTTTACATATTTGGTAAAGGGATCAAAACTACATTCTCACCCCTGATATACAATATTTTTGGTTTTGCTATCAAGAGGCCCTCAGATACAAAAGTTATCAATATAAATTCCTCTCAATACAAATTATTACATTTTTTTTTTTACATTTTTTTGTTGATTTTTAAAGTTTGTTCTGTTTAACTACTATGGGGGTGGAGCCACGGAGGACAGCTAGTACAGAATAAAACTCAATCTGCAGTGAGTTACATCTGTTCAGTACTGCAGGAGGCTGACGTGCTGGACAAAACTAATTAATGCCCTTAAAACTATTTCTTTCGTTTAATTTTTTTCTTTTTCTGTTCCTTTTTGCAGGAGTGTACCAGAAGTGACCTGAATCCTTGTTGTTAGTTACAACTCACTGTTTTAGGCAATGTGTGCTAACACAACAGCCAGTTAGTACACGGACTGCGGGTGTATTTTCTGTAAAATGGAAATCTATACCTATTGTTTAAGCTAGCTTTTCTGATATTAAAATTCTCTTCAAAACGGCACTTTTTAAAAAAAGTTAAAAACTTAACAATAGTTAGATTTTTTTTTCTGTTGTCCTTGATAAAAAGAAATGCAGCTGCCACTTTCTTGCCGTTATGGGTTCAGGAGCAGAATAATACAGTTAGGGTGAGAATGACGTATTTTAAAAGTCAGTCTCACACAGCCCTCTGTCGTACACAATTGTTCCTGTCTGTTTCACTAATAATGATACAAGCCGACCATTCAGAAACAGCAGTAGGCCTGTGCTAGAAGTAATGTGCAAAAATAAATATAGGAAAACTAGTGCAATGCTCTGTAGCATGTCTAGTGTTCTGTGATGCTGACATTTATTCAAGAGGGAGAGAGTGTATGAGTGTTTCTCGAGAGGGCAAAAATGGGGGGGGAAAAGGAGAAAGGCATCCTAGCAGCGAACAGGAGAAGGCACGCTGCACATTTGGTCAAGAGACTACAGCTGGCAAGCAAACTGGGAGGCACTGGTTCCCCTCCACTTATTTCCATAATCTGCTTTCTGGTTGCCCTATATTTTCTTTGTCTTGTCCTCTTGACATATCTTTGGTTTTTAGAACAATTTTTAACTTTTTATTATTTTGACAAGAAGTGCTCTGCCTTGTCCTCCTTTGATGCCCTGTGTGAATGAGGCTATTTTAGTCCTATTACTAGCCTTCACAGGGTACAGTATAATGTGACCTTCCTGTCCTGTCTCCTCCAGATTTATTACCCTTCCAAATGGTGTTCTGCAGATAGTCAATGTCCAACAGGAGGATACCGGAGCCTATCGCTGTGTGGCAGCAAGTGCATCTCACATACAGTATAGCCAGGATGCCAGACTCACAGTCACTTCAGGTGAGTTGAGGGCCTCGCTTGCATTGGACCTCTGCTTCCCTGTTAGGTGTTGGTGAGCCATACTGTGTCTATGTCTCTTTTATTATTTACATTACACATGATCACTACTGGATTGTGTTGTCTTGCTTTTCACCTTGCCCCTCTCATGGCTTTGTATTTGCAGGTCCTCAGATTGGGCCAGTGGATGTGGAAATTATTGCTTCTCCAAAGAACACAACTGTGATTGCAGGAAGGACAGCCGTGATGGAATGCATGGCTCATGCGGACACCATGCCCTATGTCTCCTGGATACGGCAAGGTCAGCACTTCCTACACAGAAACACTAACACTCAAAAATCGTCTAAAATGAGTGTGGTCCTTCCGTTTATGTGGCTTCCAGTCTTCTTTTGTTTTCTTCAGAGCACTCATTGCGGACGTCATTTTTCTTCTGCTTCAGGAACTGTCTGGCAACACACATGAAGTCTTAAGAGAGCTGCATGCACATCTCTCCCCTTGCTCATGCTTCTCTGCTGTGTCTGACCTTTTCTTCTTGGCTTGTCTCCAGAGATCAACATTTTCTCCTTCACTCTTTTCTTCATCTTGCTTTATTTTTCACTAATGTATGGTTGTTCTCTGCATGGCTATAAGTAGTTTTGAGTGCTACACAACCTCTTTTTTTATTCCGCCTTTCTCTCCATTGTCTTCTATTCACTGCATTCCTCACAACCCTGCTTGCTTTGCTTTTGTTACTCTTGTGTGCTTTGTGGTCTTTTCCAGTCCTCTGTCTCTGTCCTTCTGTAGTAGATTTTCACATTCAGCTGTGCTTTACTGCTACAACATACAGTGATGCCAAATGTGTGCAGAATATAAAGTTGTCGTACCCATACTCATTTATGTCCCTTCTAAACAGTATTGAAAACTTTTGTTCTGATATGTGAAAACCAATTTATTTTATGAGCACCCTCATAACTAGACTTAAGGCCAAATATTTGTCTTTGATCAATTAATCAATTTTCATGTTGTTACTGTCGTAGTCTGAACCCTCTCAAACCGCTCTCCAAAGCAAACAAAAGTACAGCACAAACAAAACCAGACATCAAGGCTAAATATATTTAATTGAAACCCAAGATATATCTGAGATAGGAAATAAGCCTATAGATTTCCTGGTATAAAAGTGTAAAGCAAATGTACATGTTCTAGTGTGGGTCCACAGATATCCCTGCAGGCTAAGCATTGGCAATTTAGTTGCAGAAGAGTCTCGTTTTTAAAAGAAGGAAATTTTGGGATGCAAAATCAGAAATGCAAAATTCAAAAGATGTAATTTAAAGTATGATTTGAGTATTAGCCCTAGAGACTAATGCACTAAGTAAGAACTCAATAGTAGTCCACTAAATAGGAACTCAATTACCTGGTGATGATTTTTTTGATAATGAACGCTGACATCAGTTTGACGAGCCATCATCAAACCAGTTCACGTTCGTTGAGTGCAGGTCCTGCCTCAGCAATACCTTTAGCATGTGGTAGGAAAAACGATGAAACTGGACAAAACATCTTAAGATGTGGGAAGAACATGGAAACTCCACACAGACCACTAAAAGTAGCTTTAGAAAAATTAATGAATGAAAGCATTGAAATTCACTTCACTTTTACGTAAACGCTTTCATTGCTTTATATTTTGTAATTGACAAATCCATCCATTTTCTATATCTACTTTGGTTAAGGTTGTGGGGGTTGAAGCCAATCCCAGTAGCATCAGGTGCAAGGCAGCAACCATTCCTGAATTTTCCATCAGCCTGTAGCAGGGCACACTAATGCACACACTCAGTTTAGAGTCATTGGATAATCTAAAGGCCTTGTCACATTGTGCAACTTCTCCAGTTATTTTCAGTCATAGCCTTCATTTACATAATCTTAATGAGTTTCAGGCAGTCGACAGCACATTCTTATGAAGCCGTTCATGTAATGTGACACGTCCAGTGACTCCCTCTAACTAGCCCACAGCCTTCTCTAACAAAGTCAAACAAGTTTGATTTTGTCTTTTAGTTGTAGGTGCAGGCTCTGTGAGGAGGAGAGTTGCCAACCAATGAATGACTCCAGAGGTACAATTCATACAATGCAGCAAGGAGAAATAAGGAATACGGGTGTTTTCAACCCTCATAGACAGAAGAGAAACATGTATGTCTGATATTTCATGCTTTACATACCATGACCGAATGGAATAAAGAAAGAGAGAAGAGATTGCAGCTAAACTCGCTGTACCTGTTAACTCTTCATACAGTGCCAGATCCATCAGACAGCACATTATTGGCTGTCACAAAAAGGGACAAGCACAACTCTGTTTGAATGTTGGCATATAGTCGGTAAATGTGATTTGGCCAGCAATTTTTCACTCATGTAAATTAACTTGGTAGAGCAATGACATCAGCAACTGCAGTCTAGTCTGACATGCCCAATGATAAGAAGTTGCGTAATGTGACATTGGTTTAATATACACATCTTTGGAATATTTATAGGTTCAATAATGTCAGAAGTGGAGGGTACTGTACAGAAGACAAACCACATATGCCATGGGGAAAAAGGCCATGCACACGCAGCACGAGTGTGGAAGTTCAGTGCAATCACTACCTAGAGCCAAAATTCAAACCATTCTTCTGGAGATATGAGGCATGTGATGACCACTGCATCATTGTGATGCCCTTAATTAATACATATTTTTCGACATTTTCATTTTCAGTCATAATTGGGGAAAAATGTAATAATAACCCTAATTATGACTGCTATATATTTCAAGCACTGGCCTGATATAAAGAATTGCTAAATTAGCAGAATATTACTGTTGTTCTCAGATATGTGCAAGATAAGTTGATGGTAAATCTGAATTGCCCAAGTGTGAGACAGTATACATGCCTGTCCAGGGTTGATTCCTAGCACTGCCCTTCATAACCTTTACCCATGGTTCTACTTACTCTGTGTGTGTGTGTGAGTGAGAGATCTCCCCTTTCATTCTCGTGTCCCCTTTTCCTCTGGTATCTGTCTTTCTTTGCCATGAGTGCAGCTTTCAATCTATTTTGCCCACCCTACCCTCAAGTCCTCTCAGTGCTGCTCCCTGTACTACTTCCTGGTGGTAGGTGCGTCCATGTGGTTTGCAGTTCTGCTCTTTTCGCCTCCTGCAGACGGGAAGCCTATTACCACGGATGCAGTTGTGCTGTCCACTAACCTGCTGATTTCCAACACCCAGCCGTACCACTCTGGAGTGTATGTATGTCGTGCCAACAAGCCCAAGACCCGGCAGTTTGCAAAAGCAGCAGCTGAGTTGCGAGTACTGGGTGAGTCTGTAGCTGCATGACTGCATGTGTGCCCATGATATGAGAAACCTTGTCATATGTACTACTTTGATACATTCAGTGAGTCTCGACATCTTTTAGGTCCTCCACTACTGTCTCAGCAGCCTGAAACCATTTCCAGGACACGTGCCAGCACAGCCAGGTTTATGTGCAAGGCCTTTGGTGATCCCATGCCTTCCATTATTTGGATGAAGAATGGAAATCCGATCCTTTCAAATGGTCGTGTGAAGATCCAGAGTTCGGGCAGTCTTGTCATCAACCAGATTGGACTAGAGGATGCTGGATACTATCAGTGCATTGCAAAGAACAGCCTGGGCACAGCCTGTAGTACTGCCAAGCTCACGGTTGTTGTGCGTGAAGGGCTTCCTAGTTCCCCAAAGCAGGTCTCCGTAGTGTCTATGACTAGCACAACAGCGCTGGTGACTTGGGAGCGTCCAGAACTAAATAGTGAACAGATCATTGGCTTCTCCGTACACTACCAGAAAACGCTTGGTGAGTCTTGTAAATGTTTTAAGAGTTGCCTTTTGAACAAATGGAAAAAAACACTTAAAAATTCTTTGCTCTTTTCGGCAGGCACAGAAAACATTGAGTATCAATTTGCAGTCAGCAATGACACAACTGAGTTTCAGGTGAAGGACCTGGAGCCAAATACCAATTACAGCTTTTATGTAGTGGCCTACTCTCCTCTAGGAGCTAGTCGGATGTCCAGTTCTGCTACTGTGCAGATGCTGGAAGATGGTGAGTGTCTTGGTTTACTAGGCAAAGTGTAGATCCAGGTGGTTCTACTGATGGTTTGTGTGGATCTTCTGAAATTCCTGTTCTCTCACCAGTTCCCAGTGCTCCCCCTCACTTGTCTCTGTTGAGCACCTCCCCAACTGAAATCCATGTTATGTGGCTCCCCCTCTCTCTGGATCTAAGCCAGGGCAAGGTGACCAAGCACCGGATTGACTACTGTGCCATGGAAGAGGGTACATAGTCTCTTCTTTGGGTGTTGCCAAGTTACATTGGTCAGCTTGGCTAGTTACCTCAAAAAATAGAATAATGTCCTTATTTATTCTGCAGATCATATGTATTCCATTGAAGTGGCTGGCAATGAAACACAAGTAACACTGCGTGAACTGAAGCCAAACCAAATGTACAAGGTTCGCATTGCAGCTGGCACAAGTATTGGGTTTGGGGAGCCCTCAGAGTGGATGCGACATAGTACACCAGCTTGGGAGGATGGTGCTACAGGTGAGATGGCAAGTCACTTCCAGTAACTATAAAAATGTTGCCTATTTGAGGAAGGTCACTTTTTTTTGTCTTTCCTAACAGGTTTTCTGTTTGCTCCTTCTGAGTTGAAAGTGAAGGCAAAAATAGACTCCCTTCATGTCATGTGGCAGCCACCACCCAACCACTCTCAGGTCTCCGGGTATAAGCTTTACTATAGGCTGGTCAGTCTGGAAGAGGGTAAAGCTACAGCAGTCCGGCTTCGAAAGAAAGTGAAGCACTATGAGATTACAGGGCTGGGTATGCATAATACTTAACCTTAGACTTTTTGGCACTTGATACAGATTTTAATGGCATGAAATGTGTTCTTTATTTTGGCACACAGCAAAAAAAAAAAGAAACTTGAGATCTGGTCTATATAACAGTAGACCCCTCCTCTATGAGGTGGTGTCTATAGCTACTGGACCCTTATGTGAGTAAGTGTGTGTGTAGCTAAGTTCCTCATTTGTTCCCCATCTCTCAGCCCCTGATCATCTCTATGAAGTCAAAGTACTGGCATTTAGCAAACATAAGGATGGCTATGCGGCTGTGTGGAAAGGCCGCACACAGAAGGCTCCAGTCCAGATGGAAGGTGAATACCTCCTCTCTGTTCTCCGCTGTAGGGACTTGGAGAATGACCGTGTATTACTAAGTTGCTCCGCTCCATTTACATCATGTCATTATAGAGGCACCCCAGCAGAAAGCTTTTCCACAACCTCCAACTGGTCTGCGGGCAACTGCCAACAGCTCCACCTCCATCTGGCTGCAGTGGGAGAAGCCAGCATTCAGCACAGTCAAAATTGTCAACTACACAGTGCGAAGCTCACCACTGGGTATCACCAATGCATCTCTGGTCGCATACTGTGTCAGGTGAGCTACTTCTCTAGACCTCCTTTCTGTTCCACTATGTAATTTAGTTTTCTCCAGCCAGAGATGTTCAAGAACGGGAAATGGGGATCAAGGTGAAATAACTTGGGTATAGTCAAATAATGGCTGCTGTCTGTGTTGTGGGTTTTATTGAAGAGCACAAAGAAGGAAACCAAGTTCATCATTTTTCCTATTCTTCACAGTTCTGGAGACTCATTCCTTCTCACTGGTCTCAGACCATTCACACGTTATGAGCTGGCAGTCCAGTCTAATGCACCTGGGGCAGCAGGTCCATACAGTAATGTGGTGCTGCAGTCCACTCTTCCTGACAGTAAGTAACAAACTATGCCTGCATGTGGCCAGCTTTGTCCTTTGTTCTCAATTCCATTATCTGAAGTGGCATGGTTAACAAAAGAGAGGGGTTGTGATGAGGGAAACAATGTGTGGCCTCCCATTTTACTTGCTAAACCTCTTTAATTTTACAGAACCATCTACTTCACCCATGGGTCTGCACATGAGCCCACTGAGCCCTTCCTCAGTGCTGATGCGCTGGGAGCCACCAGAGGAGCCCAATGGCATCGTACAGGAGTATCTGATTCTGCTGTCCATCAACAGCAGCCTTCCTGATAGCATGTGGACGTCTGTTGTGCGGGACGGTGAGCTCCTGCAAGTTCTTCATTATTTGCAAGGACAAGGGGCTTGAGAGACCTAAATGTAATGTGCCATGACTATGTGTCTGTCTCTTTAGGGAATACATTTAGTGCTGAGATCCAGGGGCTAGACAGTGGCTCCATGTACTATTTCAAGATAGCAGCCAGAACTGTGGCTGGCATTGGGCCATATTCGCATGTGCTGGGAATACTCATGCCATCTCTAAAACGCTCCATGCCTGGTAATTTGTTTGTATATTCTTGGAGTCTTTTATCATTCAGAATGTGATCAACAAAAAATATGCAATGATGAAATGAAAGGTTGTCATATTTGGTGCTTGACTGGGCATTTATTGCTAAGCTGGCACTCTGTCTGAAGCTAAATATTCAACTGAACTCTTTGTACTCCTCAGATGTTCTTGACGTCCACTCTGTGACGGGCATCATTGTTGGAGTCTGTTTGGGACTGCTGTGCATTCTTCTTTGCATGTGTGTCAGCTTTTGCCAGACCAAGCCAAGGTGAGTTGACAGCTGATGAAGTGAGCTGTAAAGAAGGTTTACACATATGATGTTACCATAGAATAGGCTTTCTCAGTCATAGTTCTGAAGGATCATACTGCCAGTTTCTTAATTAGAAGTCAATAACATTTAATCTAGTATTGTATACTTTGCTCTTCTAAAAAAGTAGCCAAATGTTTTGTAAACAGGTAGTCTTGCTGGGGCCGGGTGTGATTATTTGAATAAGAATACAGATTTGGAGACAACTTGTTAAAATCTTAGTAAGTGACTAGCAATGAAATCTGCCTCTGAAAATGCTACACCTAAAGAGGTTCTTTCTGAAAACTCATCCTTTAGTCCATGCACTGTAATTGTTCAGGGTACAACTGAAAAGCAAAAAATGAAGTAAGATCATGATGGCTAGCAAAATGTATTGAATTTGTTAAGGCAACATTTCTAGTAACGTTTCAAAACAGATGCCTTACAAATAACACAGGGACCACACACAACTAGTGCCACTAGTCCAGTGATGTGTTCGAAGGACAAAATATAATCTGCTTTTGCAGAACGGTGTTTGCCTTCCAAAAGGTTAAGTTTATTTTTAATATCTGTAGTGCATTCTCCATACACCAAATGCATATTTATATACACCAGGGGTAAGTTTCAGTCATAGACTGTATAAAAAGGAAAGGCACCCTGGACTCCTATAGTCCAGTCAGAGAGGTAGACATTATTTTCAAAAATGCATATATTTAGCAAAAAATTCCTTTTTTGTTGGGTAAACATTTAAAATATTTTAAGGATGCAGTGTGTTTATTATTCTTCCTTGTACAATTAATAATTTTTGTTTTACATAGATCTGTTTCGCAGAGTCTTTCATATAGAAAAGGCCGATCCGGAACTGTTGTACAGCAGGAGCGGTGTGATGGACATGAGTTAGAAACACTTATGTTAGCCCGCCCTGAAGATATGTCCCTGACTCTGACAGAAGTCACTGAAGAACATAGCCTAATGGAAGCTAGCCTGGAAAATCATAGTCTTCACACAGAGCCCAAGGTATTATACTTTGTCTTTCCAAACTATGTTTGTTCATTTTTGCGGCCCATACACAATATTGAGTAACTCTATAGTTGTGGTTCTTTACCTTTCTTTTTCATATGTCTACCTTGGTAGCAGCTTAGCTTGTTAGCAGGCTGGTCAAGAGTGGATGATGCAAGACAGGTGTCTAGGAAAACACACCCGTGTTGAAGCAATAATTGCCACAGAGAGCATCCACTTGTTCCATTCCAGAGTTTCAGGGTTCCAAAACCTTGATGGAGTGGAAGGCAACATCCAACCCCAAATGGGATACAAATAAACTACATGGCAAAACAAAAATGTCTATTGAGAGAGAGGAACCATTAAAACCACTGCCTTGATGAGACAAGTGCCACAAACAATCTTTATAAATGAATCTATATATTGATAAAAAGCAAAAATAGGAAAATAGAGCAAAAAAGAATTACCTAAAGAGGCAAGCAAGGTACAAAATACTAATATAAAGACCAATCCAAAAACACAAGGAAAATTTAAAAGAAAAAAATCCAAAGAAAAGCACTTACGATGACATAATCACAAACTCAATGAGCCACTGCTGAGATCCTGCCCTTCAGACGGGAGTGTGACTGTAAATCCTTAGTCTTTAGGACATATCAATATTCAATTCCTTTATCTATCTTTTAAAGATTTATTAAGCAATTATAAAAAGAAGAACAAAATATTCAAAAATGTTATGCTTAAAGGGGCAACTCAACATAATCAAATTCAGTCTGCAATTTGATTCATAATTTACAAAGAAAAAAGAAAAAAACAGAAAATCAACAATATTTACAAATGATATAAACTCCACATCTCACAATGCCATTCTGGAGGCTGGCAAGGAAAAATTCTTAATCCTAACTTTGTCTTGGTTGCTGGTTCACTTCGTCAATAGAATACAAAGGCTCTTGGGGCTTTAGCAAGTATATATGAAATATATTTAACATACTGGAGCATACTGTGCAAGATGTTATTCTTGCATTGTAATCAATGAGGATAAGATAACCATTCTTTGTTCGGACAAAGATTTTATAGTTTTGAATACACAGGAGCATCTTTAGTATATAGCTGATAACATGCAAATTATAAGCAAGTACATTTACCTTAAAAAAAAGGGTAAAGGAGGATGATCTAAACATGAAGAGTGGAATATATTCATGGTGTTGAGACTCAAGGTCAGAGGCTGCTTCCTAAAGAAGCATCTGCATATTTTAATCTGACAAAGTTTAAAGTGCCTTTGTTGAACTTGTAGTCTTATGGCACCCTTTCAAGGATAAGTTGAACACAGCTGCATCTCTTGGAATAATACTTGCTTATTTAACACAAATAAACGTTATGAGCCTAAGAGTCCAAGTTACTAATGAGTAATTAAAAGATATTCTTCATCAAGGGTCCGACTCTGTGTTTCAAATAAATAAGCAGATAGTGGTCCTCCAGTTAATTGTTATGGTGGTCCCGCCTCCTGATACTCTATTTTAAGGGAACAGAGCGCATAGCTATATATTTAATAACAAAAATTAACCAATACATCTTTAATAAATAATTTATAAATTATGCAACATAATGTACGATTAACATTTTGGTTGTTTAAGAATACTGTCCATGAGCCAGAGAGAAAACGGTGGCTAAAAAATCCTAACTAACATCTCTGATTAACTAAGGGAACTGAATGTTTTTAACTATGTGTAATCCATGTCTTCAAAATTCTGTTCAACATAAGGTTTTTATGGATTTCCTTCATGTGATAAATCTGTTATTCAAGAACACCAATGAAAATTTAAGATAAACTTAATTTTAATGCTTTCTTTAGTGAATTCATGCTGGAAACCTGTAAATTCACACAAAAAAACCTGGAAGAAATTACTGAGTCATCTAGTCGAAACAGACACCTTAATGGCTGGATGACGTACTGAGACAATTTGGCTGCCCATTAGCCATTAACTAAGTAAACATGAATAAACAGTCTTCTCTTATTTACAAAAGTTTTAATTTGTAAAAATTCTTATATTAGATGTCTTTCAGACATACTGGTAGAAAGATCAAGTGAAGTTTTTAGAAGCATAGGGTGGGAACAGTAAATGCAGCAGATGAGAAGACCTGGTCGAAAACAACATTGTGTTTGGGCACAAGGACACTCGACACACAAGGAGTTGTGGTATCTAATGTTGTAGTAGTTGACAGAGGACAAGCACGAATATGTTATAGAGTGGCAAAAACAAAAGCAAAAAGCAAAGAGGCAATTCATGAGGAAACAAGAATATCTCATTTTTGATGTTAAATGCAGAATAAAGAAGAAAAGGATGAGTGTTTTTAATACTATGAAGTAAATGACAAAAGACAGGAACTAGTGGCTTTAAACTGTCTCACAAAATGTCAAAGGGGATATCGTGATCAGTAGCAGTTGGGCCAAGTAACTATGGCAATAGTAAATAGCAAATGTGTTCAGTGAGGTCAACAAGTGGGTTCATGTTGTTGGTTTTGAAGGACCTACATACACCACCGATTTAAAGCAGCAGATCTGTATGAAGTGCTGTCAGAAATAGATTTGTGCAGCTAAATTGTAAGGAAATGCAATAGTCTAGCTGACTGGAATAGAACTATACTCATTTTAAGTCTACAAAGGAAATGGTGATTTAAGTTCATGTGTGAGCAATTAATGAAGGAGGCCGGGAACACGCTGTAGAAAAGAATTAGACCTAGCGAAGTTTGTTAAGATGCAGTTTGACTTCATGCCTCAGAAACACACAGCAATTGTGATCTTGGGCAAATGCAGGAACAGCTTCTTGGATAATGGGTGGTGGGATGTGATTGCTCTGGAGAAGATTATTTAACAGGGACATGAGAAGTAGCAGTACCAACACAGAGATATTTTTAGGAAGAATGAATGAGTACTGACTGCAGTGATTTTGATTGCTTGACGATGCATAAGTGGTGGCCAGATGATAGATGAAGGCAGTAGATGTTGGTTTATCAGGGACTTTCTTTTAGCCTTGTGCTGTAATACCAATGGATGTAATGAGCAGAGAGGTATGTTATCTTGTATTGACAGTCAAAAAGCAACACAGAATTGAAAGAGAAGTACTGTACTTGGTAAAGAGCACTATACAAAAATAATTTGAACTGAATTGAACTGCAAGATTGTGTGGAAGCAAAATGCATGAACCTGAATGCCTGAAGAATCACACTGATTCCTGGAAGGGAACAGGTCAACATGTCTCACTATGGAATATGTGTGTACATTAGCAAGTAATAAAAGTAGCGGGAGGGACTCTTATCAGGACATGGGCTGCTGAAAAAGGAGTGAGAGGTCATGTACAGTGGGGTTGGCCCTTAATTTTAAATAAACAGACCAATGGCATCCACTTTAATTCCTAAATGCTATATTATAAAATCTGTGCCCATGGAGTGTCAGACCAGTAGGCTGTTTTCACAACAAAATATTGAAGGGAAGCCTGTTCTGTGCTGGCTTAGATCAAACACTACATGGACATAGTGCCATTTGAAACACTTGCCATTTTTTATGCACTCGTGCATTTTGAAAATAGTTGGCTGTGACTACTGTACACCGGGTAGAAAGGTTGACCAAGATCTCCTGTACATCTCACAGTCTGGGCCATATGTTAATTTTGTTGAAATAACAAACATTCCTTGTATTGATTTTACTGTCGGACAAATCAATTTCTAAACATTAATGCTGAACCCATCCCTAGGCTAGTGTCACAGAGTGTGACCTTTTTCTTCTAGTATGGCAGGAGGGATCGTGAGGTCATGGTCAGAGTAATCTTTATTGCCTCATGATGCAAAATCCATTTGGTCATATTCATTAAAAGTCAGTCTATCAGTACCTGTTTTGTCCAGTTCAGAATCTCATTACAAGTAAAGTGCAAACTCTTTCGGACAACAGGAAAGAGAAAAACCTTGACAGAAAGAGTATTAATGGGAACTTGGATAACACAGCTGGAGTTGTTTTGAGGAAAGGTTATATGTTGAATATGGTTGGAGTTGCAGACTTCCATGGACAGAAATATAAGGTGTGCATGGAAGAAGGTCCATCAGCTCTCTGCCCTTCTGATTTCCCAAGGAACCTCACTGCTACGGAAGGAAAAAAAATTGCCAGTTTGGCCCCAGTTGATACAAAAGTGGAGGTTTGAGTTGTTCTTGTTAACTTTACAAAAGGAGGATAGTGTGAATATGACAAAATGGACACTGTAACCCTGTGAAAATGGGCACAGTTGGTTTTTGAGGTTCCTCTATTCACCACTGCCCATGACCACTTCTTCAGTGATATTCTTATGGTGTAAGGAGGAACCAACTGGAGTCATACTTCAGTGTCGTCAGTTATAGCTTTTAAAGGGTAGTACAGGGTGAGCCAAAATGAAGTACCACATTTCTCAAGGTCATTGCATGAGGTAGAGGCAGCAGAGTGGGTTCGTGTGGGGGTCCTTTGATAGGCAATCCCTTATAGTTTTCAGTCTGCAACATGCCTTGGTCCGGTGCACACCATGCTTTCGCAATCAAAGCGATCTCCAAAAACAACGAATCCATCATCACTACACAATGAGCCTTCCGAATGCACTTCAGCATTCCTCCTAACGATGACATCCCAAATTGGAAAACAATTCTTCATTGGTTGGCTAAATTTAGACAGACCGGTACAAGACTGAACAGAAATTCTCCAGGCTGTCCATGGACTGTATAAATGCCTGAAAACATCCAAGCTGTAAGGGCATTGATTTTGCAGTCTCCTAGACGTTCAACGCTCAAACCTGCTTCTGACTTAGGCATTTCCAACACGCCTTTGAGGAGGAGTTTGCACAAGGACCTTAATTTCCATCCATACAAAATGATGGTGGTGCAGGACCTCACTGAGACAGATTGGGAGAGCTGTAGAGAGGTGTGCACGAACATCCTGCAAACCGTTCATCAAGATGCCATTGTCATGTGCACTGATGAGGCACATTTCCATTTGAATGGTTGTGTAAATAAGCAAAACTTTAACTATTGGGCTGAAGCCAACCCTTGTGAACTTCAAAGACCCCTGCACAGTGAGCATTTTAACAGTTTGATATGCTGTTGCAGAATTTGGCATTGTAGGCGCCTTAACTTTTTTGAGGAGGGGGGAGCAACAGTCACCGTCACTTCAGAATGTTACATTGAAATGCTACAGAACTTTTTATGGCCCCAACTGGAAGAAATGGATGTGGTGGATGCCCGGTTTCAACAGGATGGAGCCACAGCTCATAAGGCGTGGAAATCCATGCAAGTTTTGTGGGAGATGTTTCCAGGGAAGCTGATCTCCCTGTTCGGCGATGTCGGGTGGCCTTCATATTCGCCTGATCTTGCTCCGTGAGATTTCTTTCTGTAGGGCTATCTCAAGTCGAAGTTATACACACACCAACTTCAAAACCTTGATGCCCTCAAGGACACTATTCACCACAAAATCGCCGCTATTCCCCTTGAAATGGCCAAACGAGTCATGCAAGCGTTTAGTAATCGTCTCGAAGAGTGTATCGGTAATGATGGCCATCACCTTGAAGACATCATTTTTAAAACACAGTGAACAAAATGTATTTTGTATACCCTTTCTTGTGTTGTAATGAAATTTATTTTATCTTGTAGAATTTTTGTAGAATAAATGTTTAAAATGTGGTACTTCTTTTTGGCTCACCCTGTATGGGTTATAGTGGATGCCCAGTGATTTTAATATCTGTAATTATCTCTGAAGATTTACAAAAAACTGATAAGGCAGGAATGTATGTCTAGCTCTCAAGAGTTTCCACTGTTTCTTGTCAAGGCAGTTAGAAGTGACATTTGGAGTGCATGTTGGGCTAGAAATATCTGCAAAAGTTACAATGGTAGCATATGGAGAGAATGCCCACTTGCAGTGTCCATGCAATGCACAGTTTGGGACTAGGACATATGTAATTTAAGATGGTAGCAACCCTGTTTATGTTTTAAAGGAGTCCTTGTTGGAAAGTGGAGGTACAAATTACTAATTTAGGATACCGCTCTGAGTAAAATTATGAAAGGAATTAGTACGTTGGATCGAGAAACTTACTTCAAAATGAGCTCAACAAGAACACAGAGACACAGAAGGAAACTTGTTAAGGGTAAATTAAAAGAACCATAGACACATGGAATAAGTTACCAAGTAGTGTGGTAGATGGTAGATCTTTAGGGACCTTAAAAACTCAATTTGATGTTGTCTTGAAGAAATTAAATGGATAGGATTGGCAAGCTTTTTTGAGCTGGATGTCCTGTTCTCATCAAAATTATCTAATGTTCTAAAATGTCCATAGGACGGCTGGAGGATTGTTTTGTTGTGTAATAATAATTGAGGCTGATTTATCTTTTGGGTTATGCCCAGTGTTGAGAAGTCTGCCACACACTGCCTTGACTTATAGTCCAGTGTATTTTGTCCCCAGCCTGCATGGAATGGCTCAGTGAGTCGCAACTGGACAAGCAACATCACAAGCTGCAGTGATCTGGATTGGAGAGAATGTACGTCAGTAAAGAATGGCTGCCTAACAGTTCCCAGGGGTCTCACTGAGGACAGGCAGGCTGTGACACATTCAGCTGCCATCAGAACGGTATGTAAGAGTTAACTCCGCTTCCCACGGTACTGTGCTTACAGAGGATGGGGGGGGATGGTGTGTTGCCTTTTGTCCATGCAGATTGGCCTTTGAACAGGAGGTGCAGTGGCCTTTTCTGTCTGTCCTGTGTCACTTGCAGCTCCCTCCGCTGAGGGATTCCAAACTGTCGTCTCACGTGGGTCTTATTGCACAATCTGCTAGGCCCTGACAACAGTTGTCCATGTGTAGGTCTTTCATTTAGTGGGGTCCCTGTAGGGCCAAGAGTGCACAGTACAGTAGGCAGCCTCTGATCCTGCCACCATAGATTCCTCAGTTAATCATTATCTGTCCTCGAAAACAGCAAAAAGGACTTTGGAACAGGCCTACTGCATGACCTCATTATTTTAGATGCACACCATTGCGGCAGTGCTAAAGTGTCAGGGAGACAGGGGCGGTCAGAGCCCAGAGTCTCATCTCTCCTACCAACTTACAGGTTTCTTGGTGTCTCTTTCAGTACTATTATTGACCTGTTAACCCCTCTTTCTCTCTCTCTTCATCAGCATGAAGACAAACCTGCTGCTCCTCATCAAGTGGAGGCCTCCGTCATTGTCCATTCAGAACATTTGAACAGTACAGTTAAAAGCGAGACGGATAGAAAGGCTGATTTCCAGGAAGTGCCCTCATCTGTTTTCTTGCACACATTTAGTGAGGAGACGGCTACCTGCCCTCACAGTCTGAAGAACGGTTTTCGCAACAATGAAGTGCTTGAGCGCCTCCTACAGGCTTTGGACTCGGACTCTACAGTGGCACGGAGAGCAGCAGAGCCCTCTGGTGTCTTTGACTCTACCTCAGTATGTGATAACTAACTCTATCCTTGCCTATGGCAAGCAACAGCTCCACACTTATGAGAAAGATGGTCCGAGCCTGGCCAGTGGGGTTCCTCCCAGCTCTGGGACACTTGTCAATTTTTGGCTTGCCATAGTATTGGCCCTGGAAATGTCTTTTCTCAGATCTACCCATCCCCAACCCCTATACTTTGAAGCAGAGGGGTCAATGTGTATTTTATATAGTACTGTTCAGAATGATCACTGTCCCAAGGCTACAATGTCCCATCAACCAAGTGGTGCTTTTTACCCCTCAGTCTCTCCTGGTCAGGGTCGTGCTTAGAGACAGGGGTTAAACATGACTGACCGTTTGTCAGCCTTACATCATGGCAGGGACTGGGGCTTAGCTTGTTCACATTGGGCAAGCCATCCTCATTCTCTGTATGAGTCCTGATGATCAAATACAGTCTCTCCACCCAGCAGTCACTTGTCAGTTTAACAACCAGAGACTCCATTAAAGATATGGGGGGCTGGGTGTCAACTTAGATTGTTAAACCAAGGGTTTAGGCCACATGTATGGCTTTACGTGCGTTTTATCCATAATCTTTATAGGGCACTCTCCTCTGTGAACCACAAGTAGCATGTCATCTCAGGGTACCTGCTGCAATGATACAATAAGAGTTTGGGACCACAGGGTGATCCACCAGTACGATTGTAACTCCATTTTTATTTACCCACTTTTACATACACCTCACTGTCTCTTATCCTTCATGTCTATTTCCACTATTCACATTTACCATATGAATCTTGTGATGAGGTAATAGTGTGGTCTTTACGCACTCGGACGCAACAAACCAAGAACATAAGAAGTTTGACAAATGAGAATCTGTTTGGTCAGTCAACCTCTTTTGTGTAGCTAATAGCTCAGCTATCCCAATACAGTATCTCATCGAGATACTTTTTAAAAGTTGTCAAGGCTTCTACTTCAACCACATGGCTCGGTAGTTTATTCTGTCGCTTTTCATAAAAAGAAAATACTCCCTTGCATTGGTTCTAAATGCACTTTCACTTACATAGTTTCCATTTGCATCCACAACTACGAGATTCACCGGTTAGCTGGAAGAATTCTGATGGATACACTTTATCAAGGCCTTTGGGGAATTTTGAAGACCTGAATTTGAAT
This sequence comes from Erpetoichthys calabaricus, assembly GCF_900747795.2. Classification (NCBI taxonomy): domain Eukaryota; kingdom Metazoa; phylum Chordata; class Cladistia; order Polypteriformes; family Polypteridae; genus Erpetoichthys; species Erpetoichthys calabaricus. Next base: position 48,500,503 of record NC_041410.2, on the reverse strand, counting down.
CGCATGTGGCCTCCTCTGTTTGAGACTACGTGAGTTTAACTCTCCAGGCCTCTCGTGGTAGGCTGTGCCCTTTACGTCCTTTACTGCTGGGGGGGCACTTGTTTGCTGTCCTCTGTTCAGTTCGTTTTTGTAGGATGGTGACCAAAGGCAAGCTTGTTAAGTTTGAGCAGAAATCATTAAGAGGAGTCATCTTTAGATCATCAGTGATGATTTTTTTTTTCTTTAGTCATAAGAATTACACTGTGGCTGCAGGCTGGCACAGTGCACAAGTACATGCCAACAGCAATCCGTGCCCAGATCCCCTGTCGTAGCAGTTGGCATATTAAAGAATGGGTAACGGTTTTCTGGTTTCTCATCTCTTATTTCTACTTAGCATCATCTTAAGAAACAGATGGACTTTTAAGTGACAAATATGCACTAACTCCAGTCTATGTTTCAGTACTGGACTGGATTGAAGACCTCCTAAAAGCAAGTTGTCTGGATGATATATTGAAGCAAAATGTGCCAAGTGCCAAATCACTGCTGCTTTTTAGGAGAAAACTTTCAAACCAGTTCCCCAAAAAGACCACTAATGGCTATTAATGGAATGAATGTTAGGTAGGACCGCTCACTCTTCCTGTCCACACACAATTCTGTATTATACAATTGCATACTGAAACCTACGTCACATTCCACGACTTCTAGTCTGAGGGGCTATCAGACTTGATGACGCACTTGTGGATCTCGTCGTCCGAGGTTGTCAGATAGCATGACTAGAAGTCATCAGGGTTGTCAAATTAGATGACAGTGTAAGGACTTTCCAACACAGTTTCACGTTTACAAAGCATCGCGAGTGTGTGGCTTTTTCTGCTGCTTGTCGGAGACGGTGCCCATGTGAAGGCTTAAGAGGTACTGTGAGTTAAACCACAACCTCTGCTTTTTCTTTTCCATTCTATTTTGACACATAAAACACGAGACACCAGACAGACGACCTTCTCTTCATTTTGCAAGGTCCAAAACATCTACTGTTACCGTACAAGTATGCATGGTACATCTGGGTGAGTGTTCATTGTTTGTTAGCTTTCACATCAGTATATAAGAAGTTTGACCAGCCAGTGGGCTATTAGCTAAATAAACGAGCCTGATGGACTGAATGGTCACCTCTTGTTTGCCAAATTTGTTTTGTTCCAACAACCGATGAGTGTTCACTGAGAAGTACGATGTCCACGCGCACAGAGCCGCTTCTATGACTTACACGAAAGTCAAACCCACTTGATTTAGTCAGAGCAAGTCGCCAAGTATGTCACGCTACAAGACTGCCCCCTGCCTCTAAGTCTGTGCCTGAAAATTACTGGCAAGGTTGTGTGGTGTGATGTGGCCTTAAAGGAGTGATGGGTAGCCAACGGTGCCCATGCAATCTTGCACCCCACCGTACCAAGTCAGAGGTGACGAGTAAGTGAATCCTGAGGTCTGCATTTCAGTATTCAGTATTATTATTTGCCATATTCAGGATGTGAATGCCATGCCAATCCCCACCCAGCCTTTTTTTTTTAATATATATGAGAGACTACTGCACCCGCCACCACCCCAATTAGGCCCATAACTGAATCCTGAGTTCTGCATTTCAGCTTTAGGCTGACATATTGAAACAATGGATGAGGGGAGACAGTTTACGCCCCATGTTAGACATGGCTAATATGACTACATTTCAGTATTATGTTTGGCTCATTAAAGGAGCAGATACAGAGTAGCAGCCCCCCTATCTGCAAATTTGTATTTCCAGAAAGAAAAAAGTCCTGGAGCTTTCAGAGATACAATTACTTGTAATATTTTTGTACTGTAGGTATTATTAAATTCTGTATCCTGCGACAGTGTGTCCAGTGCTAGTGCTTTAAACATTGTGTTCCCACTTGGACCTGAAGCCTTTGCAGCCTGAGGCTGTTTGCTCGCAGAGGGGGCCGCGGGGTCTTTGATTTCTGTGCCGCCTTGTTGTGTACTTAAGCCCTGGCAAGGATGCACAAGGGACTTGCTGCTTCCTGTCTGGACTTTACGGGCACATTGTTAAAAGTTGAGTTTCCAACAAAAACGTCCCTCTCTAAAAAAGGGCTCCAAGTTGTGGGCAGTGGGGTTGCTTCCCAAAAGGACATGCAGACGATGACCAGCTGGGAGATTATGTGCACAGCAGAAGAAAATGAATAAATGTAAATAAATATGCAAATTTGTGAAGAGTTATGGAGGGGAGTGCTTGGGTCATCCCCTGTTGGGAGAAGGGGGCTGGGTGGGTGTGGGGCCAGCTGCTGTGCGGCACAGTCGTTAACCGCCCCGTCTCCATCCCCCACTTTCCCCTCATCAAGGAGCCTGTCCTGCTCATCTGAGGTCACAGACTGGTTTCTCAAAAAAGCATCGTGTTATAAGATGGCAGTGGCACGCCAGGGGTCCTGTGACAAGGTGGCATGCTTGACGCAAGTGTGTCTTCTTGGTAGGGGTGATGGGGGCAAAGAAGAAAGTGTGCCAAGTTAGTACTCTTTTATACAGTATTGAATGAATACAGACCCTGGAAGTGGTACTCCCCACAGCATCCGAGGGGTCTGCAGTGGTGTTATGTGTTTGTATGTGTAACAGTAATTGAAATCTAGGCCATTACAATAATGGATGTCTTTAACAAAAATGTCTGGTTTTAAAATCAAACGAAGATGCTTAAAATGAGCAGAATGAGATATGTGTTTGCTTTTTGCTGTGATGCCAGGATATGACAAATGTCTCGAGATTTTACAGGAATAAAAAACAGAAGTTTCGAGGTGAGGTAGCTCTCACTAATCATGGCGCCGGGGAGTGGTAACGTGTCACATGTTGATTAGCAACTGCAAGTAAAAATGTCTCTTTACTCTGTACATATGACAGTAGTGACCCTGTAATGAGTGTGAGTGATCTCACACATTCTGGCGAAATCTCCATGAGATTACAGAACTCCAAAATACAGGAGATTTGTGACTCTTGTATTTGTGTCAAATCTCAGATTCATAATTAAGATACAGGTCATATCGTGCCTATGATCACATTAAACTTGTGTTCACCAAAGTGCTGTAAATGTGAGATGTTCAACCACTATGTTGGAAGAACAAACGCATATAGTGCCTTCAGAAAGGATTCTGACACCTTCACTTTTTACACATTTTATTATGTTGCATCCTTATTTCAAAAACCATTTAAATTATTTTTCCCCTCATCATACAACACTCAATACTACCAGAATGACAAATTGAAAACAGGATTTTTAGGATTTTTTGCAAATTTATTAAAAACTAACTGTACTACCTGTCTAAGATAGGTTGAAATCTAAGTAATCAACATGGACCTCAGCGTTAATGTTTGTAGAACCCCATCTATTGGAATATATTTTGTAATGCATATAGTAATAAAGTGGGCGGCACAGTGGCGCAGTGGTAGCGCTGCTGCCTCGCAGTTAGAAGACCCGGGTTCGCTTCCTGGGTTCCCCCTGTGTGGAGTTTGCATGTTCTCCCCGTGTCTGCGTGGGTTTCCTCTGGGTGCTCAGGTTTCCTCCCACACTCCAAAGACATGCAGGTGAGGTGCACTGGTGATCCTAAATTGTCCCTGGTGTGCGCTTGGTGTGTGTGTTTGTGTGTGTGTCCTGCAGTGGGCTGGCACCCTACCCGGGGTTTGTTCCTACCTTGTACCCTATGTTGGCTAGGATAGGCTCCAGCAGACCCCCGTGACCCTGTGTTAGGATATAGCAGGTTGGAAAATGACTGACTGACTGATATAGTAATAAAGTACATTGCATTGATCATTCCAACAGAGGGTGCATCACAAACATCTGAAATGTGATGCTCCAACTGTTGGAATGACAAATGCTTTGCATATATCTATCTAATATGCCATTTTGTGTGGGATTAAAGTATTAAAGTTGGTTATGTGCCATCTGTTGGAACGACAAATGCAGTACATTTTATCACTACAAATGTTTGCAATGCACCATATCTTGGAATGACAGAAACACAGCAATCGAATACACACACACATACTTTTATTAAGGTGGATAAAAAACTTGACATTTCACATTGTAACGAGTCTTCAAACTTGAAGTTTGGCTCAGATGCATCCCATTCTATTGATCATCAGTGAGATGTTTCTACATCTTGTTTAGATTCCACCTGTGGTCAATTCAATTGACTGGACATGATTAGGAAAGGAAGTCCCATAGTTAAAAAAAATGTCATGACATTGAAGGAATTGCCTGCAGATCTGAGACAGGATTGTGTAGAGGAACATATCTGAGGAAGGCTACAGAAAAAAAATGTCTCCAGCATCGGAGGTTCTCAAGAGCGCAGTGGCCTCCATAATTCTTTAATAGAATATGTTTGGCACAACCACGACTCTTCCTAGAGCTGGCCACATGCCAAACTGAGCAATTGTGGGAAAGGTGCCTTGGTAAGAAAGGTGATCAAGAATCTCTAGCTGAGCTCCAGAGAACCTGTGCGGAGATAGGAGAAACTTTGCAAAGGACAACCACCACTGCAACAGTCCACTAATTTTGGGCTTTATGACAGAGTGACCAGATAACACATGAGAGAACCCTTGGAGTTTGCAAAAAGGCACATAAAAGACTCAATGAGAAACCAGATTGTCTTATCTGATGAAATCAAAAATGAACAGTCAATTCTAACCATCACATCTGTTGGAAACCAGGCACCACTCATCGTCCACATAAAACCATTCCAATGGTGAAGCATGGTAATGGCAGCATCATGATGTGGGGTTGGGACTGGGAGACTAGTCAGGCTTGAGGAAAGCAAAACAGAGCAAACTACAGAGATAGCCTTAATGATGACCCATTCCAGGGAGCTCTGGATCTTAGATTCAGCAGAAGGTTCACCTTCCAACAGGACAATCACCCTAAGAACAAAGCTTTATTAGGGACACCTCTATGAATGTTTTTGAGTGGCCCAGTCAGAGCCCAGATTTGAACCCAATTCAACATCCCTGGAGAGACCTGAAAATAGATGTCCACCAAAAGCCTCCATCCAACCTGACAGAGCTTGAGAGATCTGTAGAGAAGAATGGCAGAAAAGTTCCCAAACTCGGGTGGGTGAAGCCTGTTGAGACTTGCCCAAGAAGACTCCAGACTGGAATCGCTGCCAAAGGGGCTTCAAAGAAATACTAAGTAAAGAGTCTGAATACTTATTTCAGTGTGATATTTACCCTCTTCTTTTTAATAAATTTGTAAAAATGTCTAAAATCTATAGTGCCTCTATAAACCTGTGTACGAGTGTAAAGTCTGAATGAGATCGCTTGATCCATTTCTGAACCAGTCAGTGTGAAGTTTGCATGCTCACCACCAGGGTCTGTGTTCTCCCACATCTTGAAAACGGATACACTGGCTTCCATCATCTGGCCCGGTATCCCCAGGTATCATGTGTTGAGCTGGCTTCTGGACCAAAACTGAATCCTGCCTCCCTCATAAGGGTGCTTTTATATGCTCGGGCTTCCTACTATCCTGTAATGAAAGGAAAGACGTTTGAAAAACATCCATCAAGCCAGCTTATAGTATACTTGCAGCTTCAGTGAAAAGGCAGGACCCGAGACCCATTCACTCACACACGGGAAGTGTAATGTCGCAGATGAAACTGGTGTCTGTGAATGGGAACATACTGGTTTATTTGCGAGAACATGTGCTATAAATCTGTGAAATTGCAGGACCGGGTATGTACTATTTGTGATAGAACAAACCCGTGCACAGCGTCCGTCTCCACAATGCACGCGTGTTTATGTGTTATCAAAGTGTGAAGGATTTCTGGAAATGGATGAGGATTGCCCGCCGCATCCGTGGATCCGCCTGGCTCAGTTTTCAAGGCTTGTGAGTCGGAGCTAGTGCGTATTATTTATACACATGCATCGCCTTCATTTTCTGAAGCTGCTCTGCCCATTTAAGTCTTTGATCTCCGTTTCTTATGTATGTGTTTTCGCGTAGAAAAGCTCCGTAAATCTGTGCCAGATGACACTAGTGGGTGTCGCTGTGCGTGCACGCGCACGCGCTAGCCTGCGCTCCCTGTTTAAAGAGGCCCTTTGTTCCCCCGCTGGGGCCTCCGGTGGGCGTGGTCAGATGGGGGGCGGGGCGCAGCCGTGTAGTGTGTAGCTGCGCGCTGGAGACACATTAGAGATGCTCAGGAAAGCCGTATCGATGTGCAAAATGGCGCAGACGCTGTCGACCCCTCCGGCCGCCCATTGTTCTCGCTGAGGGACCGCCGAATGGCTGTCGGGCCGGGACGCGTGCTGCCGCTACCGCTCCTGCTCCTTCTGCTAGTACCTGGTGAGTCGGCTCGCGATCCGGGGCGGGAGGGGCTACGAATGCTACGGAGGGTGTGTGTGTGTGCGTGTGTGTGTGTGTGTGTGTGTGTGTGTGTGTGTGTGGTGTGGTGTGTAAGGAGGCAGGAGAAGCTGCGATGTGCACGGGTATTGTTTTTGTGTAGAGGCGTGCGATTTGTGAAGAGTGGATGGAGAGTGAAGAGGCTGTCAGGGCTGCTGGCGAGTGCGTGTGTAAGTGTGTTTGTAGGGACTAGTGAAGGCGTGAGTGTCCGTAAAAACTGCGAGTGGACTGGTGATTATTGATAATTTGTGTGTAGAGATTAAACGAGCCCCGTGAATGGCATCAGATGCCCAGGAGACTGATGGCATTGTGTATGGAGCTCGAGGAGGCAGCGAATGCCTTGTGTGTTTGTGTGTGTGGAGATCGAGGAGCCGGTGGGTGTGTACACGATCCGAGTCAAAAATGAACGAAGGCAAGGGAGGCTGAGAGTTTGTGCGAGCGACGCCAAGCTCCGTTTTTATGTCGATGATTTGGAGACGGGAGGCTGCGGCTGAGGAAACCGTTAATGCCCCTCCTGAAGAAGCGTCAAACACGAAGGGGGTGAGGAATCTGCGCATTGTGTGTCTGTCGATGAAGACAGTAAAAGCACCTCGCACGTGCTTTTGTGTTTATAAAAACTGTAAAGGTGTAGGTGTTTGTGTTGAGGAAGAGGAGGCAAGCCCCCACGTGCAATTGCATTTGCCTCTGAAGGCACCCTGTGGATGATAAGGGGATGAGTTAAGAGAGTATGATGGCACGATGCCATTGTGATGCCTGTGATTTTGCTTCCATTGAGTAGTAATATTTTCCTCCACTGGAGATGTCAGATCTCATTCAGAGTTTCTAGGGGCATTCCTCTTTTGAAAAATACTCTTAGACTCTTTTCTCATTGGGGTCCCCAGCGTGGTTGTCCCTTTATTCTGATTTCTTGTCTGTGTACTGTATATCCATGATCGTTTTTGCTCATCTAAACCACTTCTCTTTCTTTTGTAGACACAGGCCACTCTGCGGAGCTGGCCTTCTTCATTGAGCCAAGCGATGTCATTGCAGTTCAGGAGCAGCCCCTCATGTTGACTTGTCAGGTGGATGGCAGCCAGCCAATCACAACAACATGGAGGCGGAACGGTACACTTCTACTGGACAGCGAGAACAACTTTATGCTTCCCAATGGATCTTTGGTTATTGTCAAATTTCAGAAGACAAAGTCTGATGGTTCATCCGATGAAGGGGACTATGAATGTGTGGCTCAGAACCATTTTGGGTTATTGGTCAGTCGGAAGGCTAAAGTTTTGGCAGCAAGTAAGTACATACTATGTCTCCCAGAGAATGGTCTTCATTAAGCAGGCACAGGGTGGCTTAGTGTAGATGTCCATGGATCGTTCCCACACTGGGGAATCCTGTTTAGTGACAGGCAGCTGCCTCCAAAGCACCTCTTCTTTAAAGCACCATCTTCTGACCATGTTCCTCAGACTAGCATATACAGCAATTCCTTGCTATCTGCTGATTTGCATATCTACTTCTATAGAGGTGTAACCCATTTTGCAACAAGTGCGGTCTAATCATGCTTGTTGGCAGCAACACGCATTAAAATGTAAATTCTGAGAGGCCTATCGCACAGTAGTGAGATGAGTTCCACCAAAGGAAGCTGTGGTCTTTGTCTCATGGCTTCTGTTGTGTTAACAAGCCTCCACCGTCTGAGAACACGTGGAATATTTTCAGTGTTTCTTCAGATAAATTTATTACATTTCAACCATGGCAATGAAGTGTAGTCTTAATGAAAATATTTTGCCAAGTGCTCCTAACGGCAATCATGTGGTATTGCGCTTAAGCCCTTGTCACATTACGATACATTTTCAGCAATTTTCAGTTGTAGCTTTCATTTTCATAATCTTAGTGAGCCAGAGGCAGTCATGTAATGTGATATTCCCAGCTACTCACACCAACTAGTCTGCTTCTTGCTCCTGTAAAAGCAAAGAGATTTGATTTTGTCTTAAGTTATAGGGGCAGGCACTGTGTGAATGATTGCTGACAGCCAATGAATGCTCATCTGGATGTATAATACATATATTGCAGCAACCAGGAATGAGGAGCTCACGCGTTTTGGACCTCAAAAACCAACGAGAATGTTGTTTGTCCAATGTCACATGTTTTGTGTACCATAACAGAATGGAAAACAGAAAAAAAGAGCAGAGATTACAGTTGAAATTGCCATCATTGTTAATACTTTGTACAGCACTGGCTCAGTCAAGCAGCATGCTGTTGGCTGTCAGAAGAAGGGGCAAGTGTGACTGTACTAGAAGGTTGACACTCAGTCGGTCAGTGTGACATGGGCAGTGATTATCATTCATTTTAATTGATATGTTCCATTAATGAGTCTGGCAGTTGCGATCATTAAGTCTGACACACCCCATGAGTAAAATTCACTTAATGTAACATCAGCTTTAGCTGATTTTCAGTGCATGAAATTGTATGTATATGGTAATGGATAGTGAAAGTGCACAGTGAATAAGGTCCTCTGGAACGTAACCCCATGTTTTCCTGCAGGATCAATGCTTCAGTATCCAAGGTTTTCTGTAATATAACCCCTGTGGGTAACGTGAATTGACTGTATTCATATTTCCTCAAAGCTTGTCACTCAGGCTTGTACACTGATTTCTGTATTCTGAAAGCATTTTTCCAAAGGGAGACAATATTATGTGTTTTATGTGGCATTTACATGCTATAGGACAGATGGAAAATATGAATTTCCGAGCTGGAAATTCCTTGTGAACACACAGTGAATGCTGGAGAAAACGATATTACCTGAATTCTCAGAGTTGTGGTGTTAGCGCTGACCTTTCACCTTAGTCATTTGTGTAAAATAAGAAATGTAATCTGCTCAGCCAGAAATGCTATTGTTTATGGTTGAACTGTATTTGGAGCAAAGTTATACACATTAAATGTGTTTACTTTGCTTTTTATTTTCAAGTAAATATAAAGTTTATCTATAATTGCTTTTTTAACAGACCAAAAGCGACCTCCCGTTTCTTCAAATAGTCCAATCAGAAATTCACAGGTACACACTGAAATGGGATGGAGAAATGTTATGACTCAGAAAACTCCAATAGCACATGAACACAACATTAGTCCTTAAAACTTTTGAACAGAGTGAGGATTCCTCAGCTTCCCCATCCCGATTTTGTAGCCCCCCCCCCCCCCCCCCCCCCCCCCCACTGTCCAGCTAGTATTTTCTAGGTGTCATTCTGAGAGGGGTTAAGCACAGCATTTCAGTGACCTAGTATTATTTTCCTGGATGAAAGCCATAAATTAGCTTTCTTGCTTGTGTTGTATATTCTTATACCTTTCTTTCTCACCTGTTGCAAAGTGTGCAATGAAGGGGTAACATACCAGCTTAACAGATTTGGAAAAATGTGTGCAATCCTGGCACTTTGCCGCAGTGGCGGCGCTAGCTGTCCTGTCTAATGCAGACCAGCATTAATTGATGTTCTTAGAAAAACAGCTTAGGATACCAAAGAATACTAGGTTTTTAAAACTAATTAATATTTGATGTCCCATGCTGTTCTGAATATAAAGGGTAAGCTGTAAGGATGATTGGTGGAACTGATGCTATGGAAGATTTTAAAATTTGTTACATAAGCTAATGTCATGTTTAGGGCTGCAGAAATCGATTATTTAAGTAATTGAGTATTCTACCAATCATACCATTGATTAGAGTAATCTGATAAGAAATACTTCAGCTTTATTTAAGATCAATAGAAAATATACCAAAAGAAAATGGCATCTCTCTTGAAATTAACAGGTAATTGGTTTTCTTTTTGGAAAAAAACAACATTGGTTCATTTTAGGCTCTTACTGCTATTTACACCACCTAATATTTTGCTTGGGGCGGCATGGTGGCACAGTGGTAGCTCTGCTGCCTCGCAGTTAGGAGACCCTGGTTCACTTCCCATGTGTGAAATCTGGGCGGCACGGTGGCGCAGTGTGTAGCGCTGCTGCCTCGCAGGTGGGAGACCTGGGGTACTGGGTTCGCTTCCCGGGTCCTCCCTGCGTGGAGTTTGCATGTTCTCCCCATGTCTGCGTGGGTTTCCTCCGGGTGCTCCAGTTTCCTCCCAAAGACATGCAGGTTAGGTGCATTGGCGATCCTAAATTGTCCCTAGTGTGTGGTTGGTGTGTGCGTGTGTGTGCCCTGCGGTGGGCTGGCGCCCTGCCCAGGGTTTGTTTCCTGCCTTGCGCCCTATGTTGGCTGGGATTGGCTCCAGCAGACCCCCGTGACCCAATAGTTAGGATATAGCAGGATGGATGAATATTTTGCTTTCTGTGTTATTTTATGAATCACTGTGAGGTAGCGGTGTGTGTGACTAACATGAAAGACACTCAGGCTATCTCAAATTGACTGCATTTTACTTTCTGTGGTTATTCTCTTGAACAAAACTTAGCTAACTAAGAGGCATAACTGGCTATCATATTGATTTATATTCTTAACTAGCCATTACATATCGTCGTAGTTAACATACACTGCTAACCTTCCTGTCAACTAACAATCATTACAGTAAATGCTAATGTTAACATTACCTTGTGTCCGGTCTGCTCTGTGGACTACATGCATTGACTGGATGCTTCCTGTTGCGATGCTGAAGCATTGACATTGTGCTATAGTGGTAGGCTTGTTCGGTTTTTCAATAGACACACTGTACATCTTATTTTTTTCAGCTTGAAATTATCCCAAACTTTTGACACTGTCATTTTCACTTTGGCCTGTCTCTTCACTTTGCCTCTCACTATTTTCTCTCTCTTTCCCCATTTTGCAATTCACACCATCAAATCACTTCTTCCCATCATGTATCCACCATGTAAGCACATTGTGTGACACTAATAATCATCCATGAGAAACACGCTGAGCTTGCTGAGGTGTAGTTATAGTAATCGAATTACACGGGTTTCTCGAGGTATCATTCCAGCCTTAGTCACGTTACACAACTTCTAGTCAGAGGGGATGTCAAACTTGACAACTGCGGTTGGTGAGTTCATCACCTAGTATGTCAGTTTATACAACAGGAAATCACAAGGAATGTCAAATTACACAACTGCAATATGACTTGGAAAATAAGTACCACAAGCTCACCCCTTTTTCTGACAGCCAATAACATGCTGCCTGATGGAGGTGGTGGTCACGTAGAGGGTTTACATTTACAGCGAGGTCAACCACAATCCCATCCCTGCATTTTCTTTTTTTGTCCATTCTTTCATGGTATGTAAAACATGACACATCGGACAGATGAGCCTCTCTTCTGTTTGTGAGGTCCAGGCCTCATCGGTGTATTACATGCATTGTACTTGCTGCTCAATACTCATTGATTGTCCACTTCCGTGCACACAGATCCAGCCCAAACAAATTAAGACAAAATCAGACCTGTTTGATTTAGTTGGGGCGAGTCCCAGACTGGTTGGACTGAGTCACTGGGTTTGTCGCACTACATGAATGGTGACTGCCTCCGATTCGTTAAGATTACATAAGTGAAGTCTGTGACTGGAAATTACTGAAAAAGTTGTGTATTGTGGTCTTCAGGCTGCAGCATTCCCCCCTACTTACTATTGTTAAGGTTTGGGTGGTATTTACCACAAATGTTTTCAGTTTCCATTGGAAACCAAGTCCTAGCCTGGCACTTTTGCATGAACCTCCTTTGCTTTTTGCTGACTTTGACGAGGTGTACAGGAGGGTGATGTTTCCAGCTGAACAGAGTTGCAGGTAAGAGGTAAAACTTTTGCCTTAAATAGATGCACTGGACATTTACGCATACTTTGTGTCCCTTAATTTGAGGTACGTGGTGGGTAGGTATGATACTGGTAGCCTCAGAAATCCATTCTAGTTGGACCCCTTTAGCACTTGTTTGTTCTGTCTGTCCAACATGTCTCCATCTCTCTATCTTAGCCTCTCCAAAATTAATGCTTCACAGTGCTGCGCAGGCCCTTTGCAATAAGGTGGTCGCATAGAGCGAGGGCACTGCCTGCCAAAGGGCCGCTCTGCCTGATTACTGGCACTCTTTTGTCCTCTTCAAGAGGCCCCTCTTGCACAGCTTTGATGTTGCGCTCTGCACTTACCCCTGTCACTGAGCTCAATGGCCGCTTTTCACAGGTCACAGGAGAACAACAATGGTGTTGAACTCTTTGGGCAGCAACTGAGTGCGCCAATTAAAAGCTGGAGCTCAGAGATGCGTGGGCGTGGCCACTTGTTCCTACTGGCCTGTGCTAGCAGGCTGACAGCACAGATGTGGAGCTGCCACAAAGGTGATGGGGATGGAAGCGTGAGTGACAGTCAAGACAAGAGAGGAAGTCTCAGTAGTGACCAGAGCTTTATGCACAGCTGAGATGGATGAAACAGCCCTGGAGAGGCACGATGCTCAAATAGAGGATTTCTGCCTTGTCCCACATTACAGTGTCTAGCACGCCGTGTGAACAGGCTCTGACCTGATCTGACCTTTACCATTTGTCTCGCAGTTAATGATCCATTTTTCCTCTGTAGCAATGGGTGATTTCCAAGTTCATCCTCAGTCTATTCTTGTTGAAGAAGGTGATGCTGGTCGATTCCAGTGTCAGATACATGGCCTGCCAGAACCAGTGATCAGCTGGGAGAAGAACGGGGCTCCAGTGAATCCAGCTGACAAGAGGTAACATCATTATTGGCATCTAATCGTTTTGTTTTTCCTAAAGAAGCCCAACATTTTAAAGCCTTTTAAATGTTTCTTTCCAGGTATACACTTCTGCCTACCGGAGTCCTGCAGATTTCTGGGATTCGTGTTGAAGACAGTGGGGTATTCCGCTGTGTGGCAAGGAATATTGCAAATGTCAAGCGCAGCTTGGAGGCTAGCCTCACAGTGTCTGGTCAGTTGTGGACATTCCATGCTATATTTTCAAGCTGGAATGAGATTTATCCGTCACTCCTCAAACTATTAAACAATACACTTAATCTAAGACCTTTAAATCATTTTACCAGGCTCCCATTCAGCGGTTTACAAAGAACCCACAATTTTGGTGGGCCCAGAGAACCTGACTCTAACTGTCCATCAGACAGCAATTTTGGAGTGTGTGGCGACAGGTTATCCACAGCCCATTGTTTCCTGGAGCCGACTTGGTCAGTAGATGAGCAGCATTTAATTGCCGTACTCTAGCCTAGTTGGGCAGGTGGTGACTAGGTGAGAGTGCTGATCCACCTCTCTTACTTTCAGATGGTCGTCCTATTGGAGTGGAAGGTATCCAGGTGCTTGGTTCAGGCAACTTGATGATATCTGACCTCTCAGTGCAGCACTCTGGGGTCTACGTGTGTGCTGCCAACAAGCCTGGGACTCGTGTACGAAGGACTGCTCAGGGACATCTTGTGGTACAAGGTGGGGGTATCCACTCAAAGTGTTCAGATCCATTCTGATCTTGTTTCATTGTTCTTTTGTCTGCTGACACCTTTGTGTGACTCTTAGCCCCTGCAGCGTTTGTGCAATCACCTCAGTCCATCTCGCGGCCACTGGGCACAACAGCTTTGTTTACCTGCTTGGCTCAGGGTGAACCTCTTCCACAAATCACCTGGCTGAAAAATGGACAGGTGCTGCAGCCCAGTAGTCATGTGAAGCTGAAGAACAATAATAGGTAAGTCCAGAGCAGATTTTTACCAGGAACCTGTTTATGGCTTTTTGAGTTGTCTCACAGGTAGTACTCCATCTGCTTTATACAATGAACATCTGTGTAACATGGGGGAAAATCAACCCTCAGGATGAAAAAAATTGTTTTGCTTGGAGACTTAGTTTCTTATCTTGCTTTCCAGCACCCTTGTGATCTATGGGATTAGCCAAGAGGATGAAGCAATCTACCAGTGCATCGCAGAAAACAGTGCTGGCTCTACTCAGGCTAGTGCCCACCTCACTGTGCTGCTCTCTGATGGGCTCCCAGGGCCCCCTCAGGATGTGAGAGCTGTGGCAGTTTCAGCCACTACCATTCAGGTGTCCTGGAACGAGCCCTTGCACAACACACAGGACATCATCGGTTATGTGCTGCACATCCGGCGGACAACAGGCAAGTTCTTTTAACAGTTTAAGATGTTTTCATAGAAAAATAGGACAATTTTTAAAGTCACTGGTTAGCTTCTGAAATGATGCTGTCTGAGCTTGATAGGAGGTAGTGAGCCAAGACTCATAAGAGTGCTCTTCCATTTTCTCAGATCCCTTTGAAATGGAGTATCAGGAAGCTGTTGGCAAAGGCACATTGCAGCAGTTAGTGGGTGATCTTGAGCCGTCATCCAGCTACTCATTTTATGTGAAGGCATATTCCTCTCGAGGGGCTAGCAAGCCTTCCGATTTGGCAGTGGCAAAGACGCTGGGAGAAGGTAAGTAAATGCATCTTAAGTTGTGAGCACAGGGAGGTAAATTTGGGAAAGATGGATTGAGGAGGGGGCTGGGCTCATGGGGAGGACTCTGCTGGGAGTCAGTTGGATCATGGTTATATGTATGTGGGAAGTGCTCAAACGGTTGGTGGCCAGTCTGATAATAGAAGTTAAATGCTAAGCCACTCTTAATCAGTGCCATTTTGTTTTGTTTTTTTCTTCTATAGTTCCTGCGTCTCCTTCACTCTTTATTAAAGTTTTAAACAGCACATCCATTCAGGCCATGTGGGAAGCCTCTTCCAGATTAGGGACGCACAGCGGATTTAAACTGTACTACCGCAAGCTGCACGCGTCACGTTTCATCGGTCCACTACTGGTGCCCAGCAATGTTACAAATTTAAACCTCACTCAGCTTGGTAAGTTTCGAGGGTGGTGGACTGGGTATGCCCTGGCAGATGAACCACCTTGCAGCCATAAGTCACTGGTAGAGAGTTTCAGGGCTGGGTTCAGAGGAGCTTGCAACTAACGTTCATTTTCATGCCGCCAGGTGGAAACGGAACCACAATGAAAGACACGGTAATGTCAATGTTGCATCCAAAACAGAGACCAGGGTAAAAAAACTCTTGATTGCAGTTAGTACGGTATTTCTTATTTCTACACTCTTCCTTTGTGCAAAGCACTGGCTGCGCCTTTGTATATCTTTCTTGCTGGCCAGGTTGATCCAATTATGAAAAGGGAGCTTAATTTATAACTGGACAAGTTTCTTATAGCAGAGCAGCATTCCTAGAAGGTGTTTCACTATAGCTGCACTGGTGAGAGGTCACTTAAGGGCAATATTTGTTTAGCTTTGTTGGGCCAGTGGTACTACGAGGTGTTTCCATCTGTACTGGTATTAATGGTGGGCTTTTCTCAACGTTATTACAAACCATTTCTCATTATAACCAAGGTGGTTGATCTTGGTAGTCGTAAGTGGAAGGCATTTCCATTGCAAATATTTTGGCCTAGCTGTTTGTTTTTTGGAGTTACTTCCACTAGGGCTGTCAAATTAGCCTAAATACAAGGCTTAAGTATAATAATTAAAAATACTTAGGTTAATGTTTGTGAGCATTAACATGTGCATTACATTTATGGGTGCTGTTTTTTTATATTTTATTATCTTGGTAATAACGCACAGCAAGAAAAAACACCAACAGGAAAAAAAAAATCATACTGGTACTCTGACAACTGTCATTTAAATATAATCAAAGTCCCAAGCAGGTGCATCCTATGAAAAGGAAGGATCAGCACGGCCCTGTTGTCTTTAGTCTTGTACTGACGATTGGGTGTGCAAGGCCTTGAACCACAAAAACAGCCACGAAAAGGAGCTGCAATTCTTATGAGACACAGTGCTTCACTACATTATTATTATTATTTTTTTTTTTAACTCTCAGTGCATCTTCAAAGCATGAAGCGCTTATGACCGTGTTGCTTAGATTCTGTTTCTAGCATTTGGCTGCTGTCTGGCATTAGAGAAGTATTGTGATGTGTCTTATTGCTGCTTGTAATGGAAAGCAGGTTAGGTTGGAGCCTGGGGTAAAGCACATTTTGTGAGGGATAAGCGGCAGTGCTATTGTGGCAAATGGACATAGTGGTTTCAGATCAGGAGGAATATGGCTCAGTTAACAGTAAAACAACAGGGTAAGAACAGTGAGTAAAGTAGAAGAGCCAAGCAGGTCGCAGGTGGACTTGTTTTATTATTTTGGAGGTGTGCAAGAGGCAGCATTCAGAGTAAAAAGTCAGTCGGCACCTGCAGACTCACCCGGAAAATCATGGTTGTCAACAGAATCAAGTCAGGTTTGGCACAATCTGTCCACTGTTTTTCTTGTTTGGAGATGCAGCAGTACTGTAATAAAGTACTGGGAGCCTGAATATTTTTAATTACATGTCATTGTTTTAGGTAAGATGCGTCAGACCAGCAGCCACGTAAGATGGAGACCAATTGTGGGACACGTTGTGTTGGCTGACAATGACAAGGCACTTAAAGTGGGGATTTTGAAGCATTGTAATAAAAGGAAAATCAGAATTATGAGTTATTTTCCATTTGCTTTAGTGAGAAGGTCTTAGCATTAAAAAAACAGAGTTAATCCAAACAGGATCAGATGCAGAATGTTACTTTTAGGGCATTGGAGAAGCATTTTGAAAGATTTTTCTGAGTACACTTGTAGATTGGGGTGTAAAGCAGTAGGGTAGGGTGGGAAAAAGAGAATCTGTCCCAGACTACACTGTGAATCAATCTGGATTTACGAGAAAACAAGCTAACCATTTAAAATTACGAAAAGGCTGATCATTGAAATGAAGTGCAAAAATGGCCGCTTTGC
The DNA here is from genome assembly GCF_900747795.2 of Erpetoichthys calabaricus. NCBI lineage: Eukaryota > Metazoa > Chordata > Cladistia > Polypteriformes > Polypteridae > Erpetoichthys > Erpetoichthys calabaricus. The sequence continues at coordinate 48,483,438 of NC_041410.2, read as the reverse complement.
CATAGCACATTTGTAGTAACTTGATGGCAAAATTAGTGCAGGTGAAACAAACAACCATCATTTTACAGTTGAATATCAGCTTTTGCTTTGGAATAAGACCTTCAAATAAATTTAAATTAAATCTGAATAGCGATATTCCATCTAACAGCCCTATTTCCACTGTAGTACCACTGGCTCAATGTAAATAGGAAGCATTTTCCCTTCCAACTGTGCTGAACCGGTGTTAGTAACAGGCTTTTCTTGTTATAACTGAGGTGACCGGTCTTGATGGGTGTAACTGAAAGCATTTTCCCCTGAAGCTGTCCTGGTGTGGTGTAACTGGGAGGCCTTTCCTTTACCTGCATGAACCCTAGTCATATTGGCAAGCATTTCTTGCTCTAACTCCGGTGGATGGTCTTTGCTGGTTCTATCTAGGAAGTGTTTCAATCAAAATTTGGTTCATTGCATACATACATTAGAAGTCTGCTTGATTAAAATTCCAGATGGGAACATCTCAGACATTCTTTCTTCAAACATGTTTTGAGCAGATAGATTTGGTGTCTATGAAGTGAAGCTTCTTGCCTACAACCAGTATGGAGATGGGAACTCTACAGTCCGTTTTGTCTCACTGCGAGAGACAGGCAGCCATGCAGGTAAGAGACTTCTTCTGTGGCTTATGTTGTCCTTGTTCCCAGTACAGGAAGTGCCTGTCTACAGGATTGTCTCTGTGCCATAGTGACCTTTACTGACACCAGTAACTACCACTTCACCTGTCTACTGGTACCTTTTTCACTTGGTGATGTGGCTCCTACTGGCTTTGACTTTTTGACTGGTCTCATATTGACTACGTGTGGTCTTTCTTAGTGCTGAATTCCCCATGTGAGTGTGGCAAGGATGAGCAGGACAGAACCACCACACCTGGCATTGTGATAGGAATTCACATTGGCGTGACATGCATTGTCTTCTGTGTCATCTTTATTATGTTTGGCTACAGAGGCAGGTAAGCAGGCTTCTCCTTGGTGCCTTGGTGGCATCAAGTGGCCCCTCTCCTCCTAATACTGTGCTCCTTTCTTTTGCATCAGACTGGTTATGTGCTCACATGCACCCAACCACATGCCAGCAAACACTGCATCACAAAATCACAGTCCAGTGCACACTGGAGTGGCAGTCAGCAATAGGATGCTGGGAGAATGCAATGATTCCAGTAGCCCTGAGAAGTCCTCCAAAAATAAGGAACTGCAAAGATTATTCTCAGAAGCTGCAGTGCAGGGGGCGTTGGGTAATGGTTGCCAGGTATGAGAAGTGCTTAATTGTACCCCTGTACCTTCAACGTATTTTACTGGACATAACCATTTTCTTTTCCTCCTCCGCCAATGACCCCTATAGGTGCTGTCTTCCCTTGATATCCCGCAGGTGTCCACACTCCCTATGGAGGAGCTTACCATTTCAGAAGAGGCACGGTGCAGCCAGACAGTTCCTGCACCCAAAGATGGGTGATCAGTCTGGTGCTCTCGGATTCTGTCCGTTCTCAGGTCCTTGTCGTTTCGACAACCTCTCTTCAAGGTGGATGTCAAGTGTCTCAGGATTCAAAACTACCTCAGCCGGCGTGAATGTCTTCCTCTCCAGTGTGAAGCACTTCCACTCCTGGACGGCAATCCTGTGTCTACCTCGTTCAGGCAGCGCATATCCTGGACAAATTCTTTCTAATTCCATTGTAGTCGTGTGTTTTCTAGAGGAGCGTTGCACTGTTACTGAAGATGCTGATACGGCGTCTTGTGATCATCTTCTGCTAGACTGTGCACCCTTGTGAACTTCAGTAGTAGTTCTTTTATCTGTGGAAATGGAGTGACCTCCAGCCTGTGGTCTGTGTGTGTGCGTGTCTCCCCCTTTCTCAAGTGACATTAGAAAGTGTTTACATGTGCCACTCTGGGTCAGGTCAAGCTGTGCCGGTTTCTCATTTGATACTGGCAGGGTAAAGCAGTTCCTCAGTAATGCTCTTTGGAAAGCCGCCAAAGCGGCCCCTGTGCCGGCTGGCCGGCTCTGCTCCTCCAGCTGTTTTAGGGTGCAACAGGGTCCATTTTGATTGTCAGCCCAGGTATATATATATATATATATGTGTATATATATTTTTCTTTTTTTTTTCTAAATAAATCTGCTTCCTCGTGGTGCTGAAAATGTCAATTAGTGGGAGAGGAGCAGAAAGCATTGTCCCCTGCCCCGGCCCACTTTATTATAGCATCTCCTTGCTGCTCCTCCTTACCCATGTGCTTTTTGAATTCTCTTGTGCCATTAGTGATGCAAAATAAACTTTGTCTAGTTAGAGACTGCACATTGCCTTGTGTCTCCTTTTACCATGAAGCACCACACTGTTCACCTTCCACAGTTCCTCATGATCATAGGGAGAGATGCCGCTTACTGCAAGGTATTGCTAAATAGAATTTGTAACATTTTGTGAGGAAAGGGGGATCTGTGTCTACTATGGCTTTTGCCCATCCATAGGTTGTGGTTGCAGAACAACTTTGACAGATGGTTATATTAGAAGGCAGGATTCCAATTGGACAGTTGTGCAGATTTCAACTGCTTTAACCTGAGCAAGACATGAAAATCGAGAGAAGTGGAAGAGATCACTGGTAGGTGAACTTTCCATTTCAAGAGCTGCACACCCCATGTGAACCACAACCACTGACTCAGGCTGATACTTTTTTCCTTTCACTGGGCTTCCAGGTATCAAGCACTTAAACAAAATAAAAACTCCAGACGGCTGGAGAAAAAAAATAAAATCTGCAGGGGTACTGAGGCCACGAATAAATGTAGTACTCCTGCACCCAATTAAACTTATACACCTGATTAACCAGTGGCCATATTACTGACATCCACACTGCTTATAAGTAAATAAAATTAATAATAGTAAATAAATAAAAAATAATGAAGGATGTTTAAGAGAGATTGGAGTGCAAAGATACAACCATCTCTACGACTTCTCATAGGAACAACTAATGGCACTTGAAAGAAATATGAAATGCCTTCACATTACCATTGTGTAGAGCAATTTAACAGACTATTGTTATAAATTTTAGGACTTTTGTAAAGGGAATGATGAAAAAATAACCTTTACATTTATGATTGTAAGAGAAAAAAAGTCTGAATTAGCATAAGGGCCCCTAATTTGAGGCGTTCATAATAAATGTAATGATTTACTGCATGAAGCAGAAATACACAATAAGCAAGAATAGTTGCGTCAGATATTTAAAACATGAAAATGTGTGCTTTGCTTTCAATGTTTAAAGCGTAAATATTCTCAGTTGTAATAGATAGATAGATAGATAGATAGATAGATAGATAGATAGATAGATAGATAGATAGATAGATAGATAGATAGATAGATAGATAGATAGATAGATAGATAGATACTTTATTAATCCCAGGGGGAAATTCACATATTCCAGCAGCAAAAATATTAAATTAAAGAGTAATAAAAAATGCAGGTAAAAAAAAAAAACAGACAATAACTTGAATAATGTTCAACGTTTACCCCCTCTGGTGGAATTGAAGAGTCGCATAGTTTGGGGGAGGAATGAGAAATGCCATCCAATATAGGTCCAAAGAGTGCTAATATAACATATTCAAAACTATTGACCTTGAAACAGCCTGAAACAATACCCCAACATGTGTATGTTTGAAATTTGTCGTTTCTAACCTTCTAGGAATGTCACTTAGAAGGCTAGGACCACCGATAAAGAATCAAATATCAAAACTATTATATTAATCATCAGCAACCACAAAATAACATAAAACAACACTGCACCTGCCTCTATTACTGATATGCATTCTTTCCCATTTTTGTGAAAAGGAGCAACTTTGACCCATCGCATCACATTTAGGGGGTGAACCCCTGGGATTGATTGATGTGTCATTAACAATTTCAAGTCCTTCCAGAGCTGACCCTTCTTATACGTACTGCGCGTGGACCCGTGAATGAAGAACCGATGGTGCACGGGGGTTGGTAGGGGCGCAGACTTCCGTAAGTGCACGTTTTTGTCACTTGGTTTGTTTGATTTGAGTCAGATAACGCCTCCTACAACCATAATTCTAATCACAGTTTAACCCCGCGTATCGCGTAACATCACTTAAGTATGAGGGTATAAGGTAAAGCGACAGCCTCCTCAACGCAGCGACTATCTGGGGGTCTGCATCTTGAATCTTTTGGGGAGACTCCTGTTTAATGAATCGTCACACTAACGTCATTGACTGTCACCTGAGATCATTTTTCTTTAACGTGCAGAGAGACATCTTCAAGTCAGCAACAGTAAAGAAAGAAAGAAAGAAAGAAAGAAAGAAAGAAAGAAAGAAAGAAAGAAAGAAAGAAAGAAAGAAAGAAAGAACCTCGTGCTGCTTTAGTAAGCCCGCTAACGTTACATCAATTGTCACCACACTAACGCTAACGGTTTACTGAGTAGCGTTTTAGTAGGTGTAATAGTTTTGATATCGAATGTTTAACTGATATTATCTGATGTTACAGTACCTAGCTGACACGTGGTGGAGGATTATTTATTACCGCCATGTAGACCTCAGGACCTCTACACATGCTAAAGGCTGAAGTGTTCTGCCTCTTGGTACATTGGGGACACATTTGTAAATTTTACCAACACACACAGGCGACACTCTGGCTCACTAGTTAGCTACTGGCGAAATTGTGAAAAAGCACCAGACAAGCAACTCTGACATACAAAAAGAGCAGTCAGCGCAGATCAGCTTCAGTTGCTGGTTCATTTTATTGGCCGCTAACATTATTGATTTAACTCATGTCTTATTGCGACCTGCTGTCATTGGAAAAATAAAATGAAATTAAGGTAAATTCAGAAGTGTAGGTGGTACATTCATATGTTCATTTTTAAATATCAAAATATTCAGTTCTGTTTTGACCCTGCATTTAAGTTTATTAATCACGTAGTAGTTGTTATTATCAGTAATGATAGTTGCATTTTATATTATTATTATTATTAGTCGTAGTAGTAACAGTATTTATTATTTTATTATTAATAGTAGTAGCAGTAGTTGCATTTTATATTGGTATTATTATCATTATTATTATAAGTAGTAGTAGTATTGTATATATTATTACTGTATTATTAATAGCAGTATAATATTCATTATTTTATATATTATTCGCATTAGTAGCAGTAGTGTTAAAATTGTTGTTTATATCAAGTAACAAATAGTAACAGCACATTGGTACCCTGAATTATTACTATTATTATTAATTAATCCTTCATTTATAAAGGAAACAAATCAATTATATCCTCCATCCATCCATTATCCAACCCGCTATATCCTGACACAGGGTGACGGGGGGCTGCTGGAGCCAATCATTGCCATTAAATACCATTAAAGTCCAAATCTATGGACTGCCCTCCCAGTTACCGCTGCATCTGCTGAGCGAAGTTTTTCAAAACATCAGCTCATCACGAGATACTTGAGTCATCCATGGCACAACAATGCGTACTGTAAGCAGCTTGGCTATCATAAGCATCAACTCAGATCTCACGTAGAAGCTGACCTCACAGATGACTTTGCCTCCGAAAAATTTAGACATGTGGTTTTGTGATAAACAAAAAAATCTGAAGAAACCTCTAAACATTCACTTGCAAGTTTCGATTATTAAAAAATGAGTTGTTTTTTTAACATAAAAAATTATAAGTATGTGATGTGTGCGTCTTTTTTATGTATTATTTAGTTATATATTTATTGTTCTAATTAAAGCGGTTATAAAAATACTAATCCAGTAAATTGAGGGAGGGGTGTTTTGGGAGTTTGGGAGGGTGATTAGGTCCCAAGAAGAAGATTCCACATTGTGCCCCATTGTGTTTGGATAGGGGCGGCACTGAGTATTTATTATCAGCTTTTCTGAGCACACCTTAAGTCTTACATAACATGGCTTTTTCTCGTAGCAGTGGCTTAGGAAGCAAATAAAAAAAAAGTGATTTCAAAGCGTTTACGAGTAATACTCAGACCAGACAATTCCTCTTCCTTAGGCAGTGGCAGGTCGGCACCATACGTAGCTACGAATAGGAGAGTTTCGCCGAGCCGCTGGGATGAGCTGAAAAGGAGTATAAAATTCAATGAGGTCAGCCCTGGCCCACTTAAAGCAGAAGGTCCACTCCAGGGTTCGCTGCTCTGTTTATCAGCACGGTGATGGTGTCCTCACCCCCGTCTGGTTGCTCTCTGGTGACACCTACAGTCTACTTCTGATCAGCGCTTGCAGCTCGCTACGGTATTCAAATAATGGAGGAGCTGATGTGGAGAGAGAACAATAAACGTTGCTGTAGCCTAAAAATGATCATTGAGCTCAACTCTCCCGTACAAAAGCAATGTTATCAACTTTCGGCAGCAGGTTTTTGTTTGAATTTCATTTATATGGTTCATTAGCCTGTTTTATGATCCTATTCGGTCCACAATGATTTTTTTCTTTCACTTTACTTAATAAAAATATGCGTCATTAATTGTGTTTGTTCTTGTTGTTTATTCCACATGAACTGTACAGCTTTAGGAATTGGACAGGCAGAAAAACTTACATTAATTTGATCAAATAAATGCTCTACTTGAGTAAAAAGCATTATTTTCATGTAGAAATAAATAAGTGAAGGGTTTCTTTATCCTTTAATAAACCACATTCATATATTAGTTTCAAAATCTCAATGTCCATTAACAGGTTAGTTGATTTCCTATAAACTTAGTTAAAGACAACAAAGATTTTGCTTCCTGAACACTTTTGAGTGTATCTTGTGAATTTTGGCTTGCTGATCACAAAAATCACCTTTAAATTTTTTTATCGTGTACGATTTTTGTTATGAACAAGGTGTCCCAAAACACATAAGTCCCAAAAAAAATTCCATCAAACCCTGGCTAGATATAATAATAATAATAATAATAATAATAATAATAATAATAATAATAATAATAATAATAAATTACATTTATATAGTTCTTTAATTGCAACTCAAAGTGCTTTACATAGACCGAAGAGAACCACTTCAACCACCACCAATGTGGACCACCTCCCTGGATGATGCGATGGCAGCCATTATTGCGCCAGTGCGCTCCCCACACGTTAGCTATTAGGTGGTGAAGGGGTGAGAGAGATAGCCAGTGAGATACAGGGGATGTTTAAGGGGCCAGAATGGACGAGATCATGATGGAAAATTTAGCCAGGACATCGGGATGCACCCTGCTCTTTACAAAGGATGCCCAGGGATGTTTAATGACCACAAAGAGTCAGGACCTCAGTGTTACATTTCATCTGAAGGACAGCACCATTTTTACAGCACAGCACATTACTGCACAAAGGGGAATATAAGGTCGAGTAGTAGGTCTTCATAAAATACAAAGTTTATTTTCACAAAATACTCTACTAAGGCTCCAAATAGCACAAAGGCATAAAGGAGTTGCCAGCATTGGCAATCCATTGTGAATAAAGTCCCAATACAGTATCCAAAGCAAAGTCAAAAAACAGAGCACCATGTCAAAAAATCTTAAAAATCAAAAATAGCAGAAGCACAGCAAAACCACAAGAAGCTCAACAAGTCCCTAGTGCATTCAAAATGAACCAACAGGATCTGTGGGAGACCTACTGGATTTATATGGCGGAGGGCAGTTCCTGGCTGTGACTGTCAGATGGCCCCACGTACAAAACACCTGGCAAAGAATATACAGAAGATAATTACCAAGAGTAAAATTAACACAAATAAATGGCTCAACAAAGAACGAAAATTACATAAATAAGACTTTGAACCCCAGCCAGAGGAAAAACCCTAGCTGAGATATAACAATATCTTTTTTGTCTTGTCTCTTTAAAATGTATAGCTCAGTTGAACTAATGCTGTGTGTCAGCATCATTAAGGGCTTAAACACACTAAATCTGACAAAAGTTAATTTTAGGTTTCCAAAGTTCCTCTGTGATACAGTTCATACAAGATTACATATGTGTTCTGCTTGATGGTGTCTATCATGATCACCAAACTGTTTTCGGGAGGAAATGTGTTGTCCAGAGTTATAGATAAGTAGATTTTAATTTGATATAATTAAAAGTTCTCATATTTTTTTTATCAGGGAAGAAGGAAGACGTTTTCTAGGTGAGGCTTTTATACGCACTCATTGTGGCACTGATGACACCATGATGATGTGTTACATGTGGATTAACTTACTGTACTTGGTGCACATGATAATATTCACCCTACAAACCCTATAAGGAAGAGGACATTAAAGTGTAATGAACTACATGGCCCATAGGTAAATTATCATGTTTTGCACATATTTCTCTCATTCATATCTGGATGGAAAAAGTACAAAGGATTTAATTACTAAAAAAAGTGCAGCATAAATATGTACTGTTTATTGACATATTTATTGATTTTGTTTTTCTCAGGAATTTAAAGTAAGCAGCTTTCAAAATGCAAGCCTGTTAAGAAGCCATGACAGCACTGCCTTTGGGATCATGAGAATAGCAGCAGTTGATCATAAGATGGTCTTTTTAGCTCAGCAAGTTAATTCACTTGTGTCTCTAATCTATGGTGCAAAAGCAGGTGTAAAATCCATGTAATGATTTTGGGTGGGCATGATAAATGTGAACCGGATATTGGCTACACAGTTGTAACTGTAACTACTGAGCCCCAAACCACAGAAACAGCAATTCCCAACAAAATTCTAGGTCCAAATAAATGATTTTTATTTGACAAAATGTAAACCACATACAATCAGTACCAAAATAAACTATTCACAATCCTCCTTCCTCCTCCAAAAAAGTGTTACCCACTACCTCCCGACTCTAAAGTGAAGCAGCGGGCTTTCTTTAAAACTAAATCCAGGAACTGCTTCCGGTTTCCTGTTCAAGTCATCTGAAAACCCGGTCAGTCCTTCCCCGGCATCGCAGGGCTGCGTTTCCGGACTCCAAATCACATGCCACCCTGTGGGTGTCTTAATCTGGACCAGCCTTGAGGGAAACTGCCACCTGTCATGTAGGGGAATGAACTTCTCCCATTAAGCCCGTTCACCCAGTCCATCCATTATGGCCTCCTGGTTGGGTATGAATCCTTTCTTTATCCCGGCCAGAATTCCTGTCCTTCCTCTCTGGTACCTACACAGTATACAATGGATTGGAATTAATGAGACAATTCATTAAGGCTTCCATGATGGTTAGGATGAAACCCAGAGCTAAAAAGTGTCCACTGGACTGTGACTAGGAACTACTGATTTGGGTCACACTAGTGCTAGAAAAGAGCATTTGCAGTTTCATCAGGTTCTGTAGACGCCCAGAAAAGTAACAAAAAAAGTCTTAACACACTGTTTTGTCAAGGTAGGGTCCTAGGGTGATCCTTTATTACATTGGCTTTAACAGAATGTCCTAAATGCCCATAGTCTTGTCACATTATCAGGGTTGACTGCTACTGAAGTTCAACGCTTCATCCATTCTTTTACATTCTATAACGAGATCTATTCTCAAGTTCCAGAACAGTTGGGGAAAATGTTATAAATGTATTCATGTAATACAGTTAATATGGCCAAAATAACGAACAAAGTAAAATGAGTGTGACAAAAACACCATTACAACCTATGTAGATGCTTGTTACTAGGTGGCCCTCTGTCTTATGTTCTGGTCCAGCTTGCTTTTTGCTTCCACATGGCCTTTAAATGGAGATATCAATGGCCTGGCCTCCTCCTGATCCACAGGTGGAAAATGGCAGAAACAGAATAAGCCTCATTGCTGTTGGTAAGAATGTCTATTGCTGGCTACGTTGTTCACAGTTTGCCTCTGAAGTGACATTGCAGCACAGAGTCTATTTAAGATGGTGTTTTCTCACGTCCTTTTATGAGTTTGGTGATAACACATAAATGCCCTTAACTGAGGCATATGATGAGGTCTTATTAGTGTGTTATAAAGATTAAGCATAACCTCACTTGACTTGTACTCCACACACTGTGATATATATATATACACTACCAGACAAAAAGACTGTAATTACCAAGAAAAGTAAATGTTTTTGATAGAAATTCATACCTTTTTTATTAAGATGTAATTACATTGATTTACAAATAGCCATTACTAATGTTTCCAATGACTATTACTACTTGAAATGACTGATTTTTTTAAAGTTATTATTCACATATGAATGCAAAGCTGCATTCTCAGCAGCCGTTCTTTCAGTGGTCTAATGGTTAACCCTTAGGTTATACAAAGTTACCGGTAGTCCTGTTTAGATACTAATTGGTTATTTGAGCAACATCTGTAACTGTGTTAGCACACCTGAAACATCTTATTCACTTTAATAAAGCAATTAAATTCTCTTTCTTTGTGTTTCAAGGTACTGACATTTCTAAAATGCAATTTTGGGATAAAAATGGCCAAAATAAATCATAAAACAGCATTAGTCTACTGTTTGTATGTGTGTGTGAAATTAAGGTTACTCCATGAAGGAGAATGCCAAGACACTGAAGATTTCATGAAATGGTGTCAACTCTACTGTATTGAGATAGATAGATAGATAGATAGATAGATAGATAGATAGATAGATAGATAGATAGATAGATAGATAGATAGATAGATAGATAGATAGATGAACTACATTATATCATAGGCAGACTGATAGTATCTATCCATCCAAGTGCATTTGGAGGTAAAATATATTGCAATGCTTAAAAATGTCAAATGTGAGATTTCCAATATTTTTAAAAGCCAATTTTTTTGTCTGTTGCATATGGAAATGCTTTTTATATAAAGCAAAATTAAATTTAAGAAGTGTAAAGAAAGAATTAACTAGTCACGCATCTTATCATAATTGTACTGTAATACCCCGGCTTGGACGTACCGTGGTGGCTGACTGACTTTTGCGTCTGGCGATGGAGCGGTGAAGGAGGAGGGACTGGGAAGAAGAAAACGGGTGGTGCCTTGGAAGGGGGAGATGAAAACAACGGCAGGAGTCTATGGAGGATATGAGAATGGCAAGAGGATAAAGGGGGGGGGGGGTAATTTCGGTGGCGTGAAACAAAAACTTCTGAAAACGGAAAAGTACTTAGGGTGTCTTTTATGACCAAAGCAATGGAAAGGTAATAGTTGTAAATAGTTTAATTGCATTCGCTTATTTTGAATTGCGTAGAAAATAAACTGTCTCTTGTATTCACTTTTTTGTCCTGCAGTGCCTTCCTTCTAAAGCATGTACGAGGGGTGTCGCTACTACATACACACTCACACGTATTATGCACATTTATACGTTTTAATGGCTTATTAATCATATTAAAGGCTGCGCAGAATTTTCTGTTAGAAGTTTTAGTTTTTGTACTGATCAACGAATGAGAGATCGCCACACTTGATACATTGCAAAAATGTTGAAACACTTTGACGAGGACAGATCAGCAACCTAAAATCACTGCACTGAACAACGCAAGGCAACCAGCCATTTCATTTCGAAGCTGATTTTCACAAAGCTACACCGTGTTGTCTAGAAGTAAAACTTGAGTTTTCCGAACCAATAATATATCACGAGCAGTAAAATAAGGAACAACAGCAAGATAAACATTCCTACCCTAGCAATATGGCCGCTACGACGCGACTTTTTTTCTAGCAAGATTATGCGCATGCTCAGGCCCCGGTTTTTGTGGTCAAGCATTTAAAGCGGACAAGTTGGAACATATCAGGCGTCTTGTAGTGTCCTATCCACAGCTGAATGTGCTGACACGTTTTGGCGGTTGTTTTGGATGCTCCTAACATAAGACAGATAAAACCTTATGGCGGCTGATCAGAGCGGTTTCTATAGATTTTTTTTCTCCCCTTCAACCAGGCAGCAGTACGGACAGCCATGCGAGTAGACAGGCGGGGTCTCGGGTCGCTCTAGGTAGGAGATGGCCAATCTAGAATACTGGGTTTCGGTGTGATTGTGGTAACCTGTCTGACCAGCTGTAGACAGGTGAGGCGCCATATGAATTATCTTTTTTTTTTATTAAAAAAATATTTATTAGTTATGTTTAATTAATTGTGAAATATAATTGTTTTAGATCGAGATGTGATTACAAATGGCATTATTTAAACTAGCGGACGTAGCCTATAAGTAGTTGTTTATGCTCATCATTTATCTAAAGGTAAACTTTTTCTGCCAACACACTTACTGTGGCGGTTATGTCGTGTTTTGCATTGAAGTCTTTGGATAGTAGAACTGAAGTGATTGTTACTCATCTTCCGAATTCTTCTCGCAGTGGTCATGCAGCCGCCGGACAAGACACAGGAGGTCAGACAACTGCTGGAGAGGGACTTGCTGGCGGCAGACTTGAAGTGCAGCCTCCTTGTGTCGGCGGCGCAGAGCTACAGACGGGATTCGGTCCTCCGACCATTTCCTCCCCAGTACCTTAATTCGGAGGAGAAGGAATTCGATGCATTGGCAAGTATCGTTCTTTAAATCGTCCATCTGCCATTGGTTTACCTCCTAGTCTCTTCATTGTTCATCATTGTGTTCAGTTGGCAGATATATTGTCCCTGTCCAGTTTACGAGAAATTCAAGAGGCCCTGCCCACAAAAGAGACGCAGTCCTTGGATTTGATTCACTGGGCCTTGACATCCAAGAACTTCACCATCAGGACATTACCAAAAGACGAGGTAGCTTTCGTGTTCCTCTGATTTGCTTTAAGTGCAGTGCTTGGATTTGCCTAACTTTTAACTTTTGCAGTCTATCTAATTTAAGAGGGTGAGGTGCTGAAGCTGGAAACTTTGGCACCATGGACTAATATTTTTCTCATCTATTAAAGGTACAGTGAAATGTTAACAATCCCTATAAACTAGAAATATTTCATTTCTAAGCCTGTAAACATTCAAATGTACAATTACGATAAACTGAACAGTTGAACAATTTGGGGGTAAAAATGATGGTGGAGAACGTGGAAAGTGAAAAAATATGAACATACAGTTGGAGCCCTTATCAACACCTTCAGTATACAGTACAGGGAAATGAGTGCAGCTCTCAATGATAATTAAATTATTTTAAAAGCATCCATCTGTCTCAACCCACCACCACCCAACCTGCCGACTTTGCATAAGTATTAATACATGTGATCTGGCTGACACCTTTATCCAACGCAACTTACAACATCTGAGAGATACAATTGAGTTTCTTTTTGTTTTGCCAGTTGAAACACAGGCATGTGACGTGATTTGCTCATGGTCATACAGTGTCAGTAGTGGAGTTTGAAGTCCAAAGCCTTAACCACTATGCCACACTGCCTACCTACAGTTAACAAAATCTATTTGCAGGGAAGACTATTAGACAGTATGCTAAAGGATTTCACATTTTGAGACTCAATAATTGCAATCACACTTCAGGAAAAAGAAATGGCATGTCATTTGTTTCTTTACTGCTTGTAGAACAGTATGCAATTAAAATTTTATTTAACGAAAAGAACATTGGGCAACTTTTTAATTTAATTATTACTAAAGTGAAAATGGGGCTTCCATTGTCCTTTGCTTAGGTGTGCAAAATGTATAGACCTTCCATGATGAACATAACACAGTATGGCAATTTAAATTTTTTAGATTTATTTAATCTAATGTTATTTTGTAATGTACAGTTTCACACTACATTTAATGAAGGAATTTTAACTCCATCATAGCAGCATTAAAAGTACATGGTACAGACAGATGTGTAAATGTTTTCATTATAAACGGCCATTATCTTCATTTTTGAAGTGAATGATTAACATTTTTCTGAGAGCTTTTAGGTATAAAAAGTAGAGTCATGCTTGCACTGATGAAATATTGATGAGAAGTCATTTGAACAGACCTTCTCACACATCTGAAATGCAGCTGATTTAAGCTCCAATACACTGTTTAGTATGCTACATCTTCTGAATTGAGTATAATTCAACTGTATGCATAAAGCAGAGACACGTTCTGTGCATTTCATTTTCTTAAAAGTTTTAAAGGTCTGTCGCAAGAGATCTCGGCATATTTGATTTATTTACCCCTAAAATAAGAAGGCATTAAAGGCTTTTAAGTCTACTGAGCAAGTGCTTTCTTGGGCTGAAAGACCACTTGGGGGAACTAAACCTTTTAAGTCTTGGGACAGAGAAGTCTGTGTGGGACCTGATTGAGGTTTTCATAATTTTCAACAAAAAAAAGACCAATAAAGCTGATCAATTTAAATTCTTCTAGACCAGGGGTGGGCAAATTCATTCCTGGAGGGCCGCAGTGGCTGCGGGTTTTTGTTCCAACCCAGTTGCTTTATTAGAAAACAATCCTTGCCAATAATTACATTTCATGGCTTGTTAGTGCTTTAACTCTGCTATGTCAAGTCATTCTCATATCCTAGATTTTTTTTTCCATTCTAAGGATATCATTCAAATACTTTGAAGTGTAAAACGGATGGGTAATTCTCAATCCTTCACTTTTTTCTCTTCTCTTTCCTTCCAAGTATTTAATTAAACCAAATAGTGCACGATAAATACACACAGGTGTAAAGGGTAACAAGCAAAATGGATAACTGCTGGTTTCTTTTGTCATTTGCATCTTATTGCTAATAAGGAGTAATTAAAAACCAAGAATGCAGCTGTTTAAGACTTAAAAAGCAATAAGGGTTCATAATCTTAACGAGGGAGATAACTAAAATGAAGCAGAAGTGTTTCAAGAGCAATAAGTGCTTCTTATTAAGCAATTGGGTTGGAACAAAAACCTGCAGCCACTGCGGCCCTCCAGGAATGAATTTGCCCACCCCTGTTCTAGACATTCAATTGCCTTCTTGAGGCCAGTGGTGTAAATCATTCAGAATGTATTCAAGACTGACCCCAGCAGAAAATTCTGCATGTAATTTGTTTCTGAAACAGATCCTTGAATAATTTTAACTTAACAAACCAGTCAGTGTTAATGAAATGAATGGTGTTTTAGTTTTGTTGGTCAATTTTCTTATTGTTAGTTTTCTTTAAAAGCATATTTGTGAACAAATCATTTCCCAAGAATTAGATGGACAATTCTTATTCATGTGATTCATGAACTGAATTATTACCCACAAAAAAGTCGCATGATTCTTGTTCACTTGTGATTCTGTATTTTAAATATGCTTAATACATGTTTTGAGCATTGTATACTGAAAAAGGACAATGCCATATGAATTATCTTAAATATATAAATAATTACATATGTGTGTATTTTTTTATATACACAAAATAATATAAGTTGTATATTTGTGATGCGATCAGAGGGGGTGGAATTTACATATGTGTTAGTGTCCAGTGTTAAAAAATGAATAAAAAGAATTGATTCCCTTAAACAGGTAGTTCAAAAGAATCGATTCAGTGAAGTTAATTGAAATGCCCATTAGAGGAGCAAAAGTGAAGGTGCTTGCTGCATTGCTATACTATTTACATTATTTCAATATGGTATATGAGCTTCCTTAAATTATACCTGAAGCCATTAATCACACACCTGCATTTTCTTCTACTGGGTAACTGTAAATTGGCAAATCAACCTTGTGTATATTTCTGGGATATGGAAGGAAACCCCACATAAACTTGGGGAGAGAATGCGCAAATGCCACACAGATCCCAAGCCAAGGATTGAATCCAGGATAGTGGAGCTTTGATGCTACAGTGCTAATTTAATGTGCAATTTAATACCTGAAATGCATGGGATGATAACAAAGTTGAGTTTTTAAATAATAATTGAAAGTTTAATGCTGCATATTAAATTATACTTTTATTCAAATAAATCCCCATGAGAGGAGGTGTTGTGTTTAGCACTGTTGTCTCTTGTATCCATTTCCGGAGTTGAAATCTTATGCTTTATTGCTGTTTTTTTTTTTTGAGTTTGCAGGTTCTACCTATTTCTTTGAGGATCTTTCTCCATTTACTTTGGCTTTCCTCATTCTTCTCAACAAGATGCTTTTAAATTGATTAGTGATTCAAAAATTCGTATAGTATTGGTATGTGTGTGTAAATGGTCCCTGCAATGTTCTGGCACTGTCTAGAGTTGGTTCCTCCCTTGCACCCAATAATGTACTTGGCATGTCACTTTCTAACCCACTTAATCCAGACCAGGGTCATGGGGGAGCTGGAGCCTATCCCAGCTAGCATAGGGCTCAAGGCAGGAACAAACCCTGGATAGGACGCCAGTCCATTGCAGGGTAAACACACAACCACACACCAAACACACACTAGGGCCAATTTAGCAAATTGCCAAATCACCTACCTTGCATGGCTTTGACCAGTGGGAGGAAACCAGAGCACCCAGAGGTAACCCCTGCAGTCAATGGGAGAACATGCAAACTCCACGCAGGAAGGACCCAGGATTCAAACCCTGGTCTTGCTACCGCTGCAAAGCCATGTTGTGATGTCCCCACATCTCATCCACTTTTAAGGACTTCCTGCACCCAATAAAAAAAGCGGTGCTGGCAATGTGTCATGTCCTTCTAGTTTGTTTTGAAAGGCATTTGTGAACATTGGAGTTTTCTGAATGTAACAAAAAACTCTTAAAAACACACCTGTTTCCAAAGCTTCTTGGAAATGCTGTCTGTCTGAATCTTGGAGATAAACCAGCTGTACTGCCATTGTCCGCCATTATCTAGCTGTTAAATCACTAGATGAAACCTAGCAGTCTAAGTAACAATAGTACTAGATTTTTTTTGGGTCAATTGCATTGTACCCGAAATAGAACTGAGGATTGGTTACAGTACTAAGTGCAGTCTCCATGAACAGCAGAACAAGATCAGTCCCAAGTTTCCCTAATTCACAGCTAGTCTTTTTGTGGCTTTGTGTTTCTGTGATTACACAGCATGCCATCTGATTGCCAGTTAATGTTGGAACACTGGAAATTAATGTCTCGTCTTCTCTTAGCTAACGAGCTGCAACTACACATTCCTCTCAATTTAAAGGGACAGAGCACTGGGGAAAAGTATGTCCTCATGTAAAGTTAGTAAAAAAAAAAAAAAATTACAATCATTGAGCTACATTGCATTGGTTGTCATTATTGTAAATGTTATTCACTTTTAAGCCTATGGAAAGACCCAGAAATCCCTATACAGAAAATAATGACAACAAGAGGTATGCATTAATAGAATTGTATCTGAAGCGTAATTGACCCTCTGTAACTCCTGGGTGGTCTTCCAAGGGGCCTTGGCATGTGCAAAAAGAAAAAGTAGTGTTGGCATTTTTCTGTTTTTATCTTCTGCTCTTTGAGGTGTTAGTGATACAATGTACAAGTAACCACAATGTAAAGTATGAGTGACCATGCACTCAAATGTTCTAGGTGGAGCAGCCACCCGGCTCATTTTATTCTTGTATGTGATGCTCATAGAGTATAAATATGTGCTGATACTTGCCATTCATTATGGACCTTGCTTTTCCTAAAAAACAAATTAATCCAACAGTCACCAAAGCATTTAAAATACCTAGTCAGAGGCTAGACAATATTCGTAAAGAATGTCCCATTGCAGTCCAAACTTCACAGTAGAGACTCTTTTTACTGAAGATTAATGGTTAAATGTATGTTGATCTGTATTTTATTTATTTTGTATATTCTGCAATATAAAAAGTTTATGTATTGCTTGCTTTTTTCTGTGGAGTTGACTTAAATACATTTGATTTAGTATAATGCTATACTTATGTCCAAATATAAAATATGGTTTCCATATTTTTTAGTTGCATATTTGTGCTTTTTCATGTCCAGAATAGTCTCTGATGCATGGAGAATTAATTTTGTAACTTACTCACTGTACTAAGTCTACTAAAACTGCTCATGAGGTGGTCTACGTTAGTTCGTAAATTGTTCAACCTGCTGTGACATCCAAAAGCCCACTTAAAATACACTTTGTCTTAGTCTTGGTCTGCTATGAGTCTCCAGCTCTAGGGCACACAGTGCTAAGCCTGACAGTTAGCTTTGTTACAGTAAATATGTACTAAGACCAGATGAGCATGGGATAATCCCCAGCTCATAGCACAATGCAACTGCCCCCTTGTGATCTTCTTTGTTTTTGTTTTTTTTTTCCCCATCAATCACTAACTTTGTATTTTCATGTTAATCACTCAGATGTGTTTTTATGTGTGTTGATTTGTAAGTTTTTGACTAACTTTACTAAATAGTAGTTTTGAACCATTCAGTAGTTATTACAGTACAATAATCCATTCAGTTGTTTATTATATACTAGTTGTGTAAGCCCATGCTGTAAAAAGTCCGGGCTCCTAGAAACCACGGATTCTGACACTTCAGTCAGTCAATCGCATTAGTTGTGCATTAGCATCTAAGTGAGGTTCTCTTTCCTCGGCGGTTTCATTTTGCCGATGTGTTCGCCTTACTTGTGTATTAGCAGCTAAGCAACTTTTTCTTTTCTTGGCAGTTTCACTTTGGTGACAGTCTATTTCTTTGAGCTTCATGCTGTACCCTCCTACTTCCAGGCTGCCTCGCATTTCCGGATTGGACAGATAGACACACACACACACTTGCACGCTTAAATGTTTTTATATATAAGACAACACGTAGTGCTCCAGTTTACGGAGCCTATGAAAAGTATTCAGCGCTTGTAAGTTCTTCACATTTTTTTGTTATACAGTATTGATTCACAGTTGATTTAATTTGCTGTTTTTAACACCAAACAACAGAAAAAAGACTCTTAGGTCCAAGTGAAAACAGATCTCTGCAAAGTGATCTAAATTAATTATAAGTACAGAGAATAATGGATTGCACAAGAATTCACTCCTCTTAAGACACTGTAGTAAATGCACCTTTGGTAGCCATGACACCCTTGGTGTCTGTGAGCACAGGTCATTCTCTGTCTCCCCTTCTCTCTCTCAACTGGACATTGCAATTTATCCTCCTCCTTCTTTGCAAAGTTGATCAAATTTATTCAGGTTGCAAGGGAGCTGTGAGTGAAGAGCCTTTTTCAGGTCTAGCCACTAATTCCCAATAGGATTGACTTTGACTGTGCCATACCATTTTTGTTTTTAAGTCGTTCCTGTGTAGCTTTGGCTTTGTGCCTGGGGTCGTCATCTTACTAGAAATGAAGAAGGTTTCTGGTAGACTGCATCAGGTTTTCCTCCAGAATGTCCGTGGTATTTTGATGCATTCTATGGCCTGCAGCACAGAAGCATCTCCACAACATGACACTGCCACCATGACCAGAAAGCTTAATTTTGGTCTTCTCATACCATAGAATCTTCTCTTTCGTTCTCTCTTTGACGTTGTTCCTGAAAGATGCAACTGGTAAAGCACCAAGGCAACAGTTCTCTGCACAGTCTCTCTGACCTCAGCCTCTGTAGCTTGCAACTGCTATAGAGTTCTCATAGGTCTGTTGGTGGCATCTGTCACTAGTTGTCTTTTTGCACAATCAAGTCAGTTTTTGTGGATGATATACGTTTACAGCTGTGGCATACTGTTTCCATTTAAATGGCTTTAACTGGACTCCAAGCAATTTTCAGCAACTTCGATATTTTCTTTTCTCCAACCTCTGACTTGTCCTTTACAATCTCCTTTTTAAAGAGTTGTTTGGAGTGTCCTTTTCTCTTCATTGTGTAGATTTGGCCACAACTCTGATTTCCCACAAGAAGGACTCTCCAGATAAGGCACATCTATAATGCAATCAATGTAAATCCCTTGACTGCAGCGTGAAATTGGTGATAACCTTTGCTTTACTAGTAATCATTTAGGTGTGTCATATTAACAGAACTGATTACTTTCATGATCAATTATTTTTTGTTGTATATTTTTAATTACATCAGACCATCTTGCAAAGATTTGTTTTAACTTTGACTTCAAAGAGTCTTTCTGTTGATCGAAGTCAAAAACTCTAAATCTGCTGTGATTCAGTGTTATATAATACAATGTGAAAACTTCCAAGAGATTGAATACTTTTTATAGTTGTATTTTATATGTTTTGAATTGTCATAGGATAAGGTTTTCCACTAAGTAATAATTTTAAATTGCCCAGTTGTTACTATTGTACAGTAGTATACAGAGTTGTTTAGTATTAAAAACACAGAGATGTGCAGTGCCCCACTTTTTTCATAATAGACAGTGCCTACTTTGATGCCAGTGTTTCCAGGATAGGCTTAGTAGCCCTAAATGGGATTAAGGGGGTTTGACAATGGATGGATGGGCTGTTAATGACATTGTTCCAGTCCTAGTGCAACAAAAGAGACACTGCTGCATGCCATATAAGAAAATGTGTGCTTCACAGCTTTCTCGTTAATAAGGTTAGTTGTGTGAGTGGAGCATCTGAAATTTGCTTTTGCATAAAGTATAAATCAGTATTCAGGCATTCCAATCTTGTGTTAAGTTTTTGGAGGACTACACACGACCTGTCTCGTCCAGTGCAAAAGGGGAAGTACCCCACATTCCACTGTATACATACAGTAGCAGCTCTTCAACCTTAAACATGAATAACCAGTTTCTGAAAGTGTTGCATAAATACAAGATGGTGAGCTGAAGTGTCCACCAGGGTTACATAGTGTTATGTGGAGTAACTGAACACTGGTCAAGTAAAAGGCAGGTTTGCAGAGCAAAATGATTAAAATATTCACAGCATTAACCATCACTGTTTGTGTCACATAGTAGTAATTCGTATGAATTCACAAAAATACACCTGTCTGCATGTCACCTCTTGGATGGTAATGAGATTTAGGAAAAAGTTTATACATACAGTAGTGGAATCATCGTGTTACTGCTCTGGCCTATCATCAGCAGTGATTGTCATCAGATACTGATTTAGTACTCAAAAACGTACTTTGAATGGGTTGTTTATTTTTGCCTCCAAATATTTGAGAAGGATCGGAGACAATTACCTTCTGTTATTTTTAGTTTTTGAATTTTGCCAGTGTGCAGTTTGCATGTTCTACCCTTGTCCTCTGGGAACTTTTTTCCCCTTCCATGTCCCAAGTACATGCATTTTAGGTTATTTGGCATCTCGAAATTGGCCTTTATAAGTGAGTATGCATATGTGTGAAAGTGTGCCATGCAATAGGCTAGCAGCCATAGCCCTAGCTTGTGTTTGATAGGCAACAACCTCCCATGACACTGAGCTGGGCAAGTGAATTAGAAAATAAATAAATTCTTTTCTGATGGCTGAATTGCTTTCATTTGGAACATGCATGTTTTAATATATATTTTTTAAGTGGAATTTGTTGAATACTTTAGAACAACACAGTAAAACATCTAATAGTTCTACCTCCCTCTTAATCAGTTTTGAAAAGATTGATGAATATTTAATGTATATGATTGAGTTCTGTGGAATCTTTGCTTCATGACACACACACAACCCCATCTGTCCTTGAATAAACTGATGTTAGACACAGACACCTGTCATGTTTGTGGGTGTCTGTTTAAATAGCTTTAAAATGTCTCTGCAAAATGTTTTTCTTCATTGCATTTGGCACATACAGAGTTTTACTTAACAATAAATGTCTGAGTTTTACTCTTTAAAGTGTTACCAGTTATATTCTTTTTTTGTCATTATAGTATACAAAAATCCAGGAAAGGACACAGTTTCATAGCACTGCTGTGCCTCCTCCTGACTTCCTATTTGAAATTGTATATTGTGAACAAACAAATGCTGCATTTGAAGAGATGAAAGGAGGAAGGGATTTGATCTATGCATTTCACGGAAGTCGGCTTGAAAACTTTCATTCAATAGTTCACAATGGCTTACATTGTCATCTTAATAAGGTAAGTATTGTCAGTGTTAAAATGATTTTGATTTTAATCCTAAAATTATCATTTTGTAATAATGGGTGGAAAGAGTGACACCAAAATCCTTGATGGATAAGGCCACACAAAAAATCCACATCTGAGAAGTGATCAAAAAGCTTTGTGCCTAAACCTGAAATGAGCACTGTACAGAGCCTATTTTTGTATATGAGCAAAGATAAGTTTCTTTGTACTAAAGCCAATTAATTAAAAGTTTATGGCATTTATGGTTAAAGTGTATATATTTCTTGTTTCATAATCAAGTCAACATGGATGCCAAAAACAGTTGTGGAATTTCTGATACTATAAAACAATACCATTTCATTCTCAATTAGTCAACTTATATAGATATACCACAGTTTGAAGAAAGGCTCCAGAATTAATTTGTGGCAGGACATCTCTTGTGGGTTGCCCATGTCTGTTCTGCCGTCAGCATTGACAATAGAAGAAAACATTGTCACCATGGAGTGAATTGTAATGACGAATCAAAGCGTGGTTGAGCATAAGATTGCAGCCAGTAAATGGATTAGTTATGTGTCTCTTCATCTGTTTAAACTATCTGACATGAACATACATAAGCACGGTCTGTGCATGCTCATTTCCCAGAATGTGGTTTCCAGTAGTGATACATTATCACATCTAACTCAAGCAAATGGATACATCATTCAAAAGCTTTTCTTCTGGTCAGAATTTAAGGTCCATCCCCAGTTTCCATGACCAAGAATACAAAATACAACCAAACACCAAAAAAACTAAAATATTCAAGCCAGTAGGACAAGCTGGTGTGCAGTGTTTTTTTATGATGTTAATAGTGTAGTCCATATTTATAACATGCCTCAGAAGGCTTACATAACTGCTCAGTATTATGTGGATTCATTTTAGCAGTTGGGGCAGTCCATTGGCGGAGATGTCTCTGCTCGACAATGAAAAATCTAAAATTGTGGATTCAGATAAATCCCAAGCCCATCCTATACTCCAACCATGATCCTCTGTAACAATCGCCTATCCTCCAATTTGAAGGGTTATTGCAGTGGTCAAGTCTGCTACAGAAGAGTGTTTCTATAACCCAGACACAATATTTTACTTTAGAGGTGAAGTAACAGTTGTATTAGTGTTCACAGAGATTATGTTAAAAAAAACAAAGCTCTGTTGGGTTTTACTGGTGTTTCAATTAACAGGTCAGGATCAAGAATTTTGGATCCTTACTCGTGTGTTTTCACAATTTAAGGATGCCATGTCATCATTGGGGGGGGGGGTTTGGTGGAATCAAAGGCTGAAATAGGGCCTAGGTCCACTGGTATTAGTTTCTTCGGTTTCTGTTTTATGTAAAGGCCCTTACAGTATGCTGCAGTGGGATATGAATATACCATTAGGGTCATGAAACAGTAGAGTGTATTTCAATGTCCTGACAAAACTGTCCACCACGACTTAGTCATTCTAGTTGCTAATCATCCCCTGTCTCTAACTGGCCCTCTCCCTTACCTCTCCTTTCACCACCTAATAGCTAATGTGTGGTGAGCATACTGGAGAAAAAAGGGCTGCTTGTTCCATCATCCAGGTGAGTGCTACACATTGGTGATGGTTGAATTGGCTCCCAACTCTAAAGTGCTTTGAGTGTCTAGAAAAGCTCTGTGTAAATATAACTCAGTATTATTTAACAGTGTGTGTTCAGGGCAAGAATGTGATAAATGTTTGGTGAGAATGAAATTCTTTTTAAATAAACTACTTCTATACTATTAGCAGGTTTTTTTAATTCTGTTATAATCTGTGACTAATAAGAACCTTTTTTCCCTAAGTTACGATAGAATAATTATTTTCATTATGAAGCAGGAATATTTGGAGTTCATGAGATGTTTCCTAAAGTGTTAGTTATTATCAGCTGCTAGCAATCTATTTTTTTATTTTTGTACTTAAAAAATCTCTTCTGTTTCAAATATAACCAATAAGAAATTCAGGATTTAGGTTTCATGTCATTACGAGCATTCATTAATTGCATTCCTGGTATTGATTTTACTTCAGTGTATGTTTTATGCCAGATTTGCCAAAATAATCAGATAAATGATAAAGATTTAAGCTACTCTGGTGAAGACCTGCTTTCTCCTTATGCTAACACTCTATCTGCCTAAAGATAGTGTGCTAACTATCAATGCCTCTGATTATTTTCAAAGGCCCATATGGTCCCTTCTCCACATTTTCGTGATGGTATAGTCACCTATAGAAGTATCGAGTTGTTTGATGGTGGAAATCTGCAGACATGTTGTGATCTGCTGACTCGTTTTTGATTTGGGACTGTTTTGGATCCATCCATCCATCCATTTTCCAACCCGCTGAATCCGAACACGGGGGTCTGCTGGAGCCAATCCCAGCCAACACAGGGCACAAGGCAGGAACCAATCCCGGGCAGGGTGCCAACCCACCGCAGGACACACACACACACACCCACACACCAAGCACACACCGGGGCCAATTTAGAATCGCCAATCCACCTAACCTGCATGTCTTTAAACTGTGGGAGGAAACCGGAGCGCCCGGAGGAAACCCACGCAGACACAGGGAGAACATGCAAACTCCACGCAGGGAGGACCCGGGAAGCGAACCCAGGTCCCCAGATCACCCAACTGCGAGGCAGCAGCGCTACCCACTGCGCCACCGTGCCGCCCCCTGTTTTGAATCAAATTAACTTAATACATTCCTAGTTACACTAATAATTACTGCTTGTTAAACCTAATCAAGATGGGCAAATTCTAAAATACTTCTTTTGTACATTTGTTCCTATATTAGTCCCACTTGTTAACTTCCTGAGTGTCCCATAACTGTTTCCTCTGTATTAGGGTTGTCAGATCGAATATCACTATTTAAATATATCTCAGATTTATCTGAAAAAAATCTTATTCGTATACAAATGCTGGTGTTCGATTGTAAAAGAACAATCCTTTATTTAAGCATGCACTAATATTAGAACGGTCCTTTATTTAACCTTGCACTAATTTCTGCATTGTGTTTCTCCAGACAAGCTATGCTGCAATACCTCTGTATTTTGCGTGTGTTTTTCACATCACTTCGATGATCAGCATTTTTACAATTTTAATCGTTCATTTACATTGTCATTTATAAAATTGATAAGATTTTTATAGCACGTTGTTCTGCTTTTTGATTAACGGGCATAGAAACAAAAGATTTTAAAGTTATCCAGTGCTCTAAAAGTATAATTTTGCTGCTGATCCTGTTCTGTCTCACTCTTGGACCTGAGATCACAAAATTTCTGTTGTTTTATATTAAAACCTTTAAGCATTCATTGTAGCAAACAAAATATAGTTTCCTTTCTCATTAATCATAATGGGAAATAATGGCCATATTTCTGATTTTCTTTTATTATTATAACTGATTTAAAATCTTCATTTTAAAGAGCATTTTCAGGGTCGGTAAAGTATACTTATTGTACATTGGCTACCTCACTCAACAAATGTCTTTTGGAGGCTGATGGTTTGACATACAATTCCTAAAACAAAGACATAATGAAATCTAAATATAAATGTTAAAGTTTATTATAATTTTGCTGAATCTGTAATATGGGGGGGGGGTTGGAAGAATGGCATTTAGTTCAATTCTGAATTCTATTCTTCGAGCAATGTATCCACGTCGCAGTACTGGGCAAGTGCCCCGCTCTACAGACTTAGAAAATACATACACTTGATCAGCATTTCACTACCCCTTTCTTTAAAAAAAAAAAAAATCTATAGCCTATGCTTCTTGTGATTTGGTTTAAAATTTTGCTGTATATTATTTTTTCCTTAGTAGCAGAGTTAAATAATAAGTGCCAAATGATAACATACAATGAGGAAGAAATACTTAAAGGTAATTACAATGCAACGCTTAGTACATTCAGTAACTCCATTTGTGAAACACAAATAGATTTTCCATGCCTCAACTTATATAAAATGTAGATAGGTTCTGACTTCACATCATTGATCTGAAAGGCACATAATGGGCTGGAGGAAGGGCAGGATGCGGCAACTGAAGTAATAAGTCAGTTTAACATATTTAAATAATAATGAGCAATTTTTGTACAGGTTACACATACTGTGTGTATTATAGGCATGTAAAGTGTTCAGGTTTTCTCTTTGATCATGCCGCTTTCCCTGCGCAGAAAACCCCTTTGTTGTGAAGGGCTGTTTTTTTTCCCAACTGAAGCCTGTGTCAGTCATAAGTACTTTATGCTTTGCAGACCACAAACAAAGAAGCAAAAATATTATTAATAATAATAATAATAATGAACATACAAACTCATGTGTAGTACCACAGAACTTTCATATATAAATCATATATTAATTCATATATAATTTCATATATGAATACATTTGAGTATGTACTTTTTTTTTAATATGAATATTTGAAACCTAATTTTTGTATAATTTGACAGACCTTAGGCTTTATAGTTATGAAGTGATTGCTTTTTTGGTTAGGTGTCATATACTCTGATTTATCAAGACATAGTTTCCATTAGTCACTGGTAGTGATAATATGATTTGTTTTAATGTTGTCACTTTTTATGTTACTACACAATTATATTTTGATATCAGATGTTGTAAATAGTAGGTTCTACTGTATTTTGTATATTGTTATGAACTAATACACATTTTTCCAATAATTAGGTGGATAATACCAAAGTGTGACATGTCTGAAGGCAGTGGAGGATTACATATGGCCATTAAGGCCCACTACACTATCAATTGTTTCTGCTTTATGTGAGCCAAAGGAAGGCATATAAACTCCTGCAATAGAGTGTCACGGATCATTTAAACGGTGGTCATCCTTTAAACTCATTAAAGCTGTCACTGTGTTTGTTTTTCTCATTATTTAGTAGAGCGTTAGAGTGCTGGGGTGTTTCTGGCATTCCAGCACTTTTTCTCTTTACAGTATATGATGTCGTAAAACCAGATAGTATTTCATTTTTGGCCATTAGTCTTGCATGAGTATTTTAGATTAGATAAACCTTATTAATCCCCTTTAGGACATGCACAAGGATATCCTGTGTATATGTTGATGCTGTAGGAAACTGTTTTGGATTAGTTACAAGCAGAGTTCTCAGGAGCACAGTTTCCAAAGTAAATCCATTAAACCACCGTAGACCACAGTGACAGGTACTCTTTTGAAATAAAATTAAAAAAAGAAAATTTAGGTCCAGAAAAATGCCTAGGAGTATAAAATGCTGTGGTTTTAGTTATAAAATGTACACCAAGAGCTGAATGCATAAATTACAAAGACAAATGTAACCTACACAAGCATCACTGGGGTTAAGTGTTTCTGTCTACCTTGTCTGGTGGCTTGTCTGTCCTTCCCACACAAATGTTTACCTGACTATTCGCAGTGGTAGCGATAGGATATCGTGGGTTTTCATCCCGGGCCCTCCCTGTGTGGAAAGTGTGTTGAGTACTGTGAAAAATGCTATATAAATGTAAAGAATTATTATTACTACCATGCTTCCTGCTTGTCTCAACCTTGGCCTCTTCCTCCTATGATTTAAGTCCTCACACCAGCTTCCCTCTGACTGGGATTAGATCTGAACCCACACCTTACCCTGTTGGTGTGTTGAGTCCATATGGCTGTATCTGTAGGCCCTGAGAACCAACTTTTAATGCTATGACTAGTACCAGAAAAGAGGAATATGAAAAAAAGTATTAGTTTCCAGTTGAAATTGGACTATGTATTGCATGCCTGCCAATTTAAGTTGCTTTCATTCAACCCAAATATAGTTCTGTGCATAAATTTGGGCAGTGCTGGCCAAGTTACATATTTTGCTGACATTTAAAGTAAAAATAAATACAATTTTAACAGCAGAAAATTAATTAAAACAATGGCATTTTAATGAAATTGTTAATGTAAATGATGCATTTGATGAGCTGAAAAAATGTACCGACTTATAAAAGAGTAAATGTGGCATTTGCAAAACTTGCAGCACCCTTTTAGCTGTAAGGTCTCAGAAGTCATTAGACCATTAGTCTGGTTTGGCTCAGCTCATTAGGTGTCAGTCAAGTATTGTCATTAGGAATTGTCAGCTGATGATAATTCCAGAGCCTAATAAATCGTTTTGACTTTTCAAATATTGTGTAGCACTCGACAACTATGGACTCTTCTAAGCAACTGACTCAAAGATTTGAAAAGTAAAAGTAAATTGATACCCACAAGGAGAAGGAAGACTATAAAAAAAATCAAAGCACTTCTAGCTAACAGTTTCCACAGTCGAAAATAGCATTAAGGAATAGCAGTTAAGGAGAACTGAACATCAAGACAAGATCTGCCAAACCAAGAAAACTGGCAGATAAAACTTGTATACTGTGTAGGAAGGCAAAGCAAAACCCCCATATATCTGCAAGTGATCTGCAGGCAGGAGTGGCAGTACACTGCTCCACTTTGCCACAATACTTGCATAGACTTGGTCTTCGAGGAAGAGCTACCAGAAGGAGACCTTACTTTCTGACCTCATCACAAAAAAGTCTCAATTATGCAAAACCACAACTGCATAAGACAGGATTATTTTATAAGCATGTGCTGTACACAAAGATAAAAGTGAACTGTTTGCTTACAACTAAGGTGGTTTGTTTGGAGGTAGAAAGGAGCAACATTTGAACAAAATCCATCTGTGATTCTTTTGGGGTGAATCTATTATGCTTTTGGGTCCTGTGGCAATTAGCACAGGAAACACGGGACAAGTACAGGGAAGAATGGATTACACGAAATATCAACAAATTATCGAGGAGAATGTCAGACTGTTGAGAAACTGAATATGGAAAAACACACTTTGAAATCTACTGTGAAGTACATCAAGAATGCACAAGGTGAAGGTTTTAGAATGACCCTTGCAGTTCCCAGACTTTTGGAAACCATTGAAAATCTGTGTGTAGATCTTAAACATCCTGTGCATGCAAGGCAGCCCATGAATATCTCATAGCTGAAAGTGATCTGCAAAGAATGGGTAATGGTAGATAGATAGATAGATAGATAGATAGATAACACACCCTTTGGCAAAAAATCATAGCTGGCAAACTTTTTATGTAGCAAGCTAAGTGTTGACGTACTAGCCTGCCCAAACATTTGCAGCATCCATATTTACTCCTTTCTGACATATTTAGTTTGTCAAATAAATCGTAATATTTCCATTAATCTATTATTTTAGTTTGTTGTCAAAGTTGTATTTACAATTTTTTTTTTTTTTTTTTTTTTTTTTTTTTTTTTAATTTCAAATGTGAACAAAATATGTCATTTGGCCTGGGGTGTCCAACGTTTTGCATGCAAGTATATCTGGTCTCTGCCTTCTTTAAGAGGATTCCGCTCAAATGTCTGTTCTCTGGCCTATTAG
Organism: Erpetoichthys calabaricus; assembly: GCF_900747795.2. Lineage (NCBI taxonomy): Eukaryota > Metazoa > Chordata > Cladistia > Polypteriformes > Polypteridae > Erpetoichthys > Erpetoichthys calabaricus. The sequence goes on along the minus strand of NC_041410.2, from coordinate 48,454,405 downwards.
GAAGTGAATGTCATTCTTTATCAAGTAAGCATTTCATATACAGTGTATATTTTGATAGCCATTGTGTTTTGGCTGATTCTATCAACTCTAGCAGCACATCCATTCATGTTCTGCACCCATTTATTCCAGAACAGGGTTGCAGAGAGTCAGAACCTATTTTGGCAGCAGTCAGTGCATTGCCTGGCACACTCATGTACGCATCCTACTTCTGGAAGAAAACCATGCAGACTTCAGCAGAGAAGGGTACCCAAGTCAGAATAGTTGAGTACCATTGTGCAATTTTTCATAACTATTTCAGTATTCTTGTCTTTTCAGACTTCCTTGTTTGGTGAAGGCACGTATCTCAGTAGTGATCTGAGCTTGGCTCTCTTGTACAGTCCCCATGGAAATGGGTGGCAGCACAGTATACTGGGACCATTGCTCAGCTGTGTAGCTGTTTGTGAAATTATTGATCATCCAGATGTAAAATGCCAAATTAAAAAGAAAGGTATGTTATATTTACTTTGTGTGTGTGTGTGTGTGAGAGTGAGAGAGTGCACACATGCTTTGGAGTATTTTATATTTTTATATATATATATATATATATATATATATATAATATATATATATATATATATATATATATATATATATATATATATATATATATAATATATATATATATATATATATATATATATATATATATATATATATATATAATAATATATATATATATATATATATATATATAATATATATATATATATATATATATATATATATATATATATATATATAAATAATATGTAAACTTGATTGTCTTTGTTTTTTTAAGACTGCAAGATGCAAGTTTTAATGTTGCTTTACTTTTTGATAGCTAGGACAGCCAGTCACTTACATGCAGTTAACCTTTGTGTGCACGCTGCTTGATCCCTGCCTGCCCATTTCTCATACATACATTGTATGTTGTAAATAACAAGAGGCACAAGCACCAAGCCCAAAAGAATGTACAGATAACCAACAAGAGTTTAGCAGGATAAGACTAACAGAAGGAACGAAACATACTACATAACATAAAATAGTCTCCCTCAGTCTTATTCCAACTACACACCTTTCTCCTTCACAGTCCCTCCTTGATTCGTGAACCTTGATTTGATCCTGGATTTTGTCCTGTTTTGCTCCAGGTGAGCCCTTGTATACCTGTTATGCAGGTTGTTTAGTAGGTTTGTTGTGTTATGGTTTAGAGTTTATTTTCTTAAGTACTAAAGTATTTCATAAGAAATGTGAAACTATGCCTTTTTAGTTGCTTTCACAAAGATAGCCACAAAAAGTGTCTAGAGAAAACATGCTGAAGTTTCATGAAATTCATTTCATTTACATAATTTAAAAATAATCCTTTCAGGTAGCAAAAGTTATAACTGTGCATCATAGTTCTGAAGACCATCTCTATTCTTTACTATCCTTTCTTGTTTTTGATAAAAAGCAGTACGGCATTATGAAGAAAGAATTTTCTGTGGCAGTTTGTGTTGGCCTTTAAAGCAGGTATCCTTCCTGTTATACTGAAGGTCATGACTGTATACAGTTAATGGCTGTCCTACACCAAGATTATTTTCATTTCCTTTATTTCTGCCCTCTGGCAACTGCTTATCAAGTCATCTGCATCGACACTATTACTTTCTGGCTGCCTAACTGGTAACCTACTGGAGCTACATGCTGAGAACCTTTTGTAGGTAAATTAAGTGTTTCATGTCATTTGTGCTGAGACTTTATTTGTTTGGACAGATTCTGACAGCATCGATAAGCAGAGAGCCAGAGTCAAAAACAGTGAAGGTGGAGATGTGCCGCAGAAATACTTTGTGGTCACCAACAATCAACTCCTCCGTGTGCGGTACCTGCTTGTCTACTCAGAGAAGCAGCACAGAAGACGGTACATCAGTTATTATATTAATAGCATTTTTGTTATTCCACATATACCTTATATATGATGCATTGGTTATGTCCATTTGTCATATGGCTCAGATGTATCTTTCCTTTTACTTAGTACTGCCAGAATCTGTAAGATTAGCATTTGCTTGTTTGGTGGCCTACAGTGTGTTATAAAACAATGTACTGTATAAAATACACTTGGTAATTAAAGTGACTGGCTTGCTACAAACATCACATTTAGGCATGCTAATCTAGATTAAATTTTAATTTCATGATATTTTATTTGTCCACAAGAGGATATTCACATTTTACAGAAGCTCAATAACATATATAAAATATAAACCGATTAGCCACAACATTAAAAGTCCCTGCCTAATACTGTGTAGCTCCTCCTTCTGCCACCAAACAGCTCTGACTGATCAAGACATGCACTCCACAAGGCCTGTGAAGGTGTCCTATGGTATCTAGTACCAAGACATTAGCAGCAGATAATTTAACTCCTGTAAGTTGCAAGGTGGGACCTCCATGGATCAGACTTGTTTTTCCATCACATCCCACAGATATTCAAACAGTTTGAGATCTAGGGAATTTGGAGGCCAAGTCAACACAACTCTTGGTCAATTTCCTCAAACCATTCCTGAACAATTTTGTAGTGTTACAGGGAGTGTTATCCTGCTGAAAGAGGCCCTTGCCATCAAGGATTAGTATGTAGTCTGCAGCAGTCTTTAGGTAGGTGGTTGGTGCAGTCAGTTGCCAAAGTAACAGCCACATAAATGCCAGGACCCAATGTTTCCTAGCAGAACATTGCCCAGAGCATCACACTACCTCTGCCAGCTTGCCCTCTTCCCATAGTACATCCTTTTGTTATCTCTTCTCAATGTAAATGATGGGCAATCTAAAAGAAAATATGATTTATTAGACCAGCCCATTTCCTTCCATTGCTTCATTGTCCAGTTCTAACACTTATGTGCCCATTGTTGGTATTTTCAATAGCAGACAAGGGTCAGCATGGGCAGTCTGACCAGTCTCTGGCTACACAGCCCCATATGTAGCAAGCTGCAATGCACTGTGTATTCTGACCCTTTTCTGTCATGGCCAGCATTAAGTTTTTCAGCAGTTTGTGCTACAGTATCTCTTCTGTGGGATTGGTCCAGAGAGGCTAGGCTTCGCTCCCCATGTGCATCAGTTAGCCTTGGGTACCCATGACCCTGCTGCTGGTTCACCAGTTTCCTTCCTTTAATTACTTTTGATAGGTATTAACCACTGGGAACACACAACAAGGCCTGACATTTTGGAGATGTTCTGACCCAGTCATCTAGCCATCACAATTTGGCTCTTGTCAAAGTCTCTTATCTCCTTAAGCTTGCCTGCTTCCAACACAACACCTTCAAGAATTGACTGTTCACTTGCTGCATAAATATATCCCCACGACTTGTCAAATGCTATTGTAATGAGATGTTAATCATGTCACATGTCAATGGTTTTAATGTTATGGCTGATCAGTATATATAAATATTATTTAAAAAAAGAAAAAATAAGGACTTCTGACTTGGATAATAGAGCTGCTGCTGTGAATGGAAGTTAAGATGAGGTCAGATTGTACCAGAGGTTTATATTTAAAGTCATTAAGCAGAGCAGAGCATGTCCAACTTTTAGTGTCCACAAATGGGACATGCTGATAGACGTTTATTTCCTCGTTTGAAGTCACAAGCATTTAGAATGATTCATTGACAGGATATTGGCAATGCATCATGTATGATAAACCCTAAGACTGCTTAATGTTGAGTTTATTTAAACGGCAAATATATCAATATTTCAATAATATTTAAATAATATCAATATATCAATCCTCTTGGGCATTCAATTGTGTCATCAACCCTTATTTTACATTACAGTATTAAGATAAAATTCAAGAGCATAACAGAATTATTCTAGATTATATTGTTTTGTCATGAAATCTTGATTTGATTATATGGATGAGTTGACATCAGCCTCAAAACTATTTACCTCAAAATCTTTGTGATTCATGCTTGATTCATACCATAAAACTTTGCAAAAGAAAGTTGCAGAGCAGCACAACCTCCTTGCAGTCTAATTTGCTGTGAATGTTATACTCTGAGCCTGCCTTCCTTTAGACCAACGTTTCTCTAACCTTCTTGATGTCACAAGCCAGTTTTTCACATGTAACTGACCTTGTGACTGACTATCTGTCCCCTTTGAGGAACTGAACATAATTGTTAAAGCGAGAGTGTAGGCACCTTGGTGAATTTAACAATCAGTTTTCGGAGCGTAAATATATTGTGTGGCATTGCGGATCACTTGGGCAACCCACTGCAGTCCAGTGTGACCCACTTCATGACCCATTATCATCATAAAGAATAGCAACTCGTGATCCACTGGCGGCAACATGCTATCCAAAAATGGGTCTCAGCTCAGTAGTTGAGAAACACTGCTTTAAAACATTGATTCTTTTAGTACTATGTTGATCTCTTGGTCAGAACAATTTAGCAGAAGTAACTTAGTGCAGAACATGAAATGCCCACTACAGACATCATTATAGATTGAATTTCATCTTAAAGAAATTTTACAAACATTCATTTTATGATATATTTTAGTCCAATTAAATTTGAAGATGTAAGATGTGCATTAACTACAGTGCTTGTAAAAAGTATTCACTCCCATGGAAGCTTTCAAATTGTATTGTTATCCAACACTGAATTACTGTGTATTTAATTGGGCTTTTTTGACAGTGATTTATAGAAAAAGACTCTTCCAAGTTCAAAATGAAAACTGATCTGTGCAGAGTGGTTAAAATTAATTACAAGAGCAGGCCTTCCATAAAAAACTGAGTGGTCATGGAAGAAGATGACTACTGAGTGAAGTCACCAGGAGACCTTGAAGAACACTGAAGGAGCTACAAGCTACAGTGATTGAGATTGGAGCAGCTGTGCAGAGAATAACTATTGCCTGTGTGCTTCACCTGTCGCAGCTTTATGGGAGAACAGCAAAGGGAAAGGAAAAAAAAAAACACACACACACACTCAACATCTCAGAGTTTGCCAGAAGGCACCAAAATTGAGCATTTTGACTACCAAACTAAATACCTTGTAAGCCAAACCCTGCCCGATATCAAAAACGCATCATCCACACTGTAATGAATGGTTGTGGCAGCATAGTGCCATGGGGATGCTTATTTGCAGCAGGCCCAGAAAGGTTTGTTAGGGTGGAGGGGAGACAGAATGCAGAAAAATAACAGAAAACCTGATGCACTCCACAAGAAACCTGCTCCTTGGGAGAAAATATGTTTTTCAGAAAAAGACCATGAACCCAAGTATATAACTGAAGCTACACAGGAATGGCGTAAATACAACAATGTTAATATCCTAAAGTGACCAAACCAGAGTCTAGATCTCAGTCCAATTAAGACATTGGGGCTGGACGTGGAAAAATACTGCTCACTCACAATCCTCATGTAACCTGATAGAGCTTGAGCAGTTTTACAAAGAAGAATGGGGATAAAAATGCAGCATCTAGATGTGCAAAAATGACAGAGAGAGACCAGAGCACACAGACTCAAGACCGTAATGGCTACCAAAGGTACATCTACTAAATACTGACTTGAAGGGGCGTGAATACTTTTATGATCAATTATCTGGTGTTTTGTATTTGTAATTAATTTAGATCACTTTTTACACTAGTTTTCCCTTTGGCATTAGAGAAAAGCCAAGTAAAATGACACTTTTTATTGGCTAACTAAAAATAACTAAAATTGCTTCATAGTTTTTTTTTTTTGTTTTTTTGTTTTTTTTTTCCCGTCATGCAAAATTTCACTAGGACCTAATGATGACATAATGATTACATTTTCCTTTCTCCTTTTAGGCAATCCAAAGAATTGTCTTGGCTTTCCAAACACAGATTCTCTCTTCTGATGTCCTTGTATTTGCTTATCCTGATAATCATTGGTGCTTGCAATTCGCCTGCATTTCAATATTTTTGGAGAAGACTACTTGATAAAAGAAAGTAAGAAAATCTAGTGCCTTATGGTGTGCTTTAGTCAACATTGCTGTCACATCTAATCTGTCAGCATTTTATGGACACTGTTTTTTAGCTGCAAGTGGTAGCTATATAGTTATGGGGAAGAAGCTGATGTGTAGAAAACTGTTCCATGAAAGCAGGCCCAGTTCCGAAACTAGTAACAACAGTTCTGGACTGATGAATGTCCTTTTATTAGATATTCAGCATTCCAAAGTACCTTATGAAAATTTTTTCCAATTGCATTTGCACTTAAAACATTTATTTTTTTATATTTTAGTACTGATATTTCTGGAAATGCACCAAAAGTTTATTTTATTAAACTGTAATACTCAAATGGAATGAATGTTGTCTGTGTTGTACTGTTAAAACATGTATGCAATTTATCAAAATGCATTGTTTACCAACTGAGACCTAAGTACTTCACAGATATCAATCTACATAACTAACTCTGTGATTTGTTTTTTAATAATAATGTATAACACTTGAATAAAATAGTTGCAAAAATGTGCAGTATTTCATTTTTTTTCAGATCCCTCATCTAGTAAAGTTTTGAAGATGTTTTGTGGGAAGGGGGTCATTCTTGAATTTTGGGGGGGTAAAGATGAGATTTTTTGAGGGTTTCACTTGCTTCACAGTGTGCACATCCATGTCATATGTGATCGGCACATGCTGGAGCTGGACATGTATTGGTAATTTGTGCACTTACGTTTTTGGTTGAGTGGTTTAAACGTAAAAAGTATGTGCTGCTTAGTTGAATTTGAGATAAATTGTGAGCATGCTAAAAGAACTGTGCTTCAGTCAAAGAGTTTGTGTTCTTTAAAAAAATTATATTGATTTCTGTTGACCATTTGTTGTACATGGGAGGTACATGATATCGGGTACAATAGCTTGTATACATTAAAAATACAATCATCAGTTGTGTCATTAGTGTACAAAAGAGAAAACAAAGGATCTGGGTTGCTTACAAAACTTGTAGTTAATGCAGACTTAGCAGTTCTAGACTTATTTTACAGTATTGACACAAATTATAGTCACTTGTTAATGTATACACACTGTAGATTTGGGTTTGCGGGGCATTGTATAGCAGTGGATTTTCTGCTCTGAAATATTACAGCAATTATGAAATTAACCTTGTAGGCTGACTTCACTCACATTTCTTATTTCACACAAAAGCTCTTAGTGTGCGCACAACTAATATGAATTGGCAGTGTAAAAGTTTCATGGCATATAAAAACATTTGTCTTTTTACTCCTGCTTTTGACTTTTTTTATTTTATTTTATATAAATCTGTCTCCACTTTACTTTATACTATGTCCAGTCGCCCAGTTGATGGGTGTCTTTGATAGAAATGACACCAATAAAAGCATGCAGTGACAAATGCACGCAATTTTTTTAACGTTTAATGTAAACGAAACCCTTCATGTAATAATTTAATTACATGTGCAGTATACATATAATTTAAATTATGATATATAACCTTCTTATGAATTATTTTACCACTAAATAGTTAATAAAAATGAAAAAAGAAAATGTGGTGAACAGAGCATAGAACAGTCTTATACTCAATTACATTGTTTCTGTGATGAAAATGGAGCAAAAACTAAATGAAGACAAATGGCTTTAAAATCATAGTTGATGAAAACTGAACAAAACGAAAATGTTACAAACAGACTACTGGACAATGAGTGATATGAAGCTCTTTGAACATCTGTCACACATGACATGGTCTGCCAAGAAATAACAAGCATAATTGCAGTGGTGCAATTTAAAAAACTTGTATGCACGCTTGTAATTGGATAACACTAGTCTGGGCGCCATCAGGAAATCATGACATCAGCCAGAATCCTGCTCCACTACGATGGCCAATGTGATTGTCGGGTGAAAAAAAGCAGTCAAATATGGAGGAGGCTCTCCATCCTGAGATTCATGCCAAGGTATGTAACACTATGTAGGTAGCGACTTGCCTAATGCCAATACCATTATCTTTGGCTCTCAGTTACCCTGTTTTTAGTATTATTTTAAGTAGTATTTGTCAGTTCCAAGAGAAAAAGAAATACCAGAATAAATTTAAAATGTGCACATGGTCAGATAAATCAGATAGTCCATGATGATTTCATTCTTTATAAAACCTGTGCTGAAATTAAATGTGTGCTGGTTGGTAAATTCTTATAGCAGCATAACTAAGGCACATTGAAGTCCAGGAAACTGTGATGACAGACCAGAGCTGCCATAATGGAGTAAATCCATTCTACACTTACTCTTCATTTATTGTTCAATAATCACTACATGTGGTTTTGACTCATTCTTGTACATGTTAGTATAATAGTTTAGAGGTACAGTATATGGCGGCACGGTGGCGCAGTGGGTAGCGCTGCTGCCTCGCAGTTGGGAGATCTGGGTTCGCTTCCCGGGTCCTCCCTGTGTGGAGTTTGTATGTTCTCCCCGTGTCTGCGTGGGTTTCCTCCAGGCGCTCCGGTTTCCTCCCACAGTCCAAAGACATGCAGGTTAGGTGGATTGGCGATTCTAAATTGGCCCTAGTGTGTGCTGGGTGTGTTTGTGTGTGTCCTGCGGTGGGTTGGCACCCTGCCCAGGATTGGTTCCTGTCTTGTGCCCTGTGTTGGCTGGGATTGGCTCCAGCAGACCCCCGTGACCCTGTGTTCGGATTCAGCGGGTTGGAAAATGGATGGATGGATGGTACAGTATATTCTGTGCATATTCATATGTTAAACAAGATATCCATCTGATTTTGACAGACTAATTTAGTTGACTAAAACAGATTTACTTTTTCTTGACTAAATTTACTTTTTGTAGACTAAAACTAACAATAATTAAATGACTAAAATGTGACTAAAACTAAAATGCAATTTAGTCATAAGACTAAAACAAAAACTAATTCACAGTGTCAAAATTAACACTTGCATTTAACATGAGGAGAAACACAATCCAAAAACGGAGAGAAAATGCAAAACCCCATAGGTAAGTGTAATGGCAATTTATAGAGAGTGCAATTTATAGCGCCACATTATGTGCAGTCCTTTGCAAAAAGTTTAAAAGCAGAACCTGTCCATATGTCATTAAATGTTGCAGTTTGCGGTTAGACTGGCCATATCTTATATTTGGATGCAGCAGGTGTATTTTTACAAGACACTAAACCTAAAACTAGTATCAAGTCTTTACATTAATTTTTAAGTTTCTAGTACATAAGTTCCTACACTTTTCTCCACAGGGATTCTTGAGATGGAAAAAAGATGTGTGTATTTGTTGCTAAGTTCATTCACCGCATGCTTTCACCTATGTGCTTTTATTTGTGTCACCAGTGAATCTACTGTATTAAATGACAATGAATGGTTCAGTTTGGTGGATGGACTAAAATGTTCTCCTATAAATCAAGGATCTTACCACTGTAAAAAGGCACAACTGTGCTGGTGGGAGACTGAGATTGGATGTGGCTCCCATTATGATACCATTTACACTCGGAAGCACTAGTCCGTTTTGTATGAAAAGCATGTGGTACATAGGTTTGAAATGATTGCAATATTATTGCAAAGCATCAGCTTAATTGTTCAGAAGCAGGTCACTCATCAGGATCATTTAGTGCTGCTATGCATGGGATTCATGAAGAGTGTCAAGGAGTGTCCAGGAAATTATCTCCTAGAGAAATGACTAGCAATTAAAGTGAGTTTGTAGTGATTATTCATAGATGTATTCAGGAAAGAGCAGCTGGGCATTAGTCTGCTGGAAAAGGGCATCAGGCAGATCTGCCATAAAAGAGTATACAATGGGTAATGGGATAGTTTCAGTGCATTCCACTATCACTATAACACCTGCTGGTCTAATAACATACGGTATCACTCTCATTTGGGACTATAGGGTAAATCTCAAAGTACAAGGAAAGTTTATTCTGAATTAAAGAAACTCTTTCAGATATTTGACCTAGAAGTACCAGATTAAAGTCCTTCCTCAGTCTGCTGCTTTGATTAGAGTAACTATCATTGAGTCATTGATATTACAACTTGACCATAAATATAATCAGTTCTTTTACATTTCAGACCTCAAAACAATGCTATTAACCATCCTCCCTTGTTTTAATAATTAAGATTTTTAGTTTACTCCCTCCCCTCCATGCAGATAAATAATAGTCCATCATTCATATACACTGTGAACAAAGTAAACGCAGCACCCTTTACAGACTATATAAGGTGTTAATGTTTCATTTCCATTCCTTTAGACAGTAGTTCTAATTGCAGATTAAAGAAGAATGAAAAAATCATTTAAAAGGTAAAGGGGAGCTATAAACAAACAAATTCAGTATCACTCACCAGTCTTCTAAACTTGTGGTTCTCAACTTTTATGGCCTTGTGACCCAGTTTTACCTATTTGGTGACCAACATGTAGAAAAAGGAGTGGGGGGCAAGGGGGGTGCTTGGTGAAATGAACGCAATTTAAAACGAGAATAAATGTCACATAGCACTGTCAATCCCTTTGGTAGAATGTGAGTGGTGGTGTACTGCAAGCAAGTCAGTAGCTGAAAAAGATAGCCAATCATGACTCCTAACTTAAAAGTGGGTCACAACCCAGTGGTTGAAAAAACGCTACTCTAAATGGATTTATTCCAGCTTTGGCCGGAAACTGAGATCTGGAACCTTCAAAACTAGTCTTGATGCTATTTTAGAAAAATTAGGTGAATAGGATTGACAAGCTTTTTGGGAGTCTGACATATTATGGTACATATTGGCTATTCAGATGTCACAGTGGGACAAGAATGACTGCAGAAACCTTTCAACACCCACTTAAAATGGTCTGGAAGATTCATTGGACCAACATGATGGGAGCAACCAGTGGATCACACAACAGGATATTACATGACAACAATACTGCATCCTCCATAAATTTGAGTACTTTGGCTTTTTGTCCACATCCTTTATAAGTGTCTGTAATGTTGCTATGTCTTGATGTCATTCAAACAGATGGTGCATCACAAATATCCATCCATCCATCCATCCATTTTCTAACCCGCTGAATCCGAACACAGGGTCACGGGGGTCTGCTGGAGCCAATCCCAGCCAACACAGGGCACAAGGCAGGAAACAATCCCGGGCAGGGTGCCAACCCACCGCAGGCATTACAAACATTAACACTGCGTTTACAAATCCCATTCCAAATGGAACATAACTAGACATATGCATTGATTTGACATTCCAACAGATGGCACATCACAATCATTTGTAGTAATGCATTTTATTACTTCAAATGTTTGTGATGTGACACCTATCTGAATGTCAAATGCAATGCACTTTATTACTGCGTGCATTACATAATACATTCTAATACATGATGCACTGCAAAATGTTAACCCTGAGGCCTACATCAATCACTTAGGTTTCAGCCTGTTTTAGAAGAGTAGCACAGCTAGTATGTTCCTAAAAGCATCTACCATATAAATAATGTGACCACCATTAAAGTGATAAAAATGAAAGTCAGCTTTTCAGGAGGAAAACAAAATTTGAACCGCCAGTCATTCTTTTTACTTAGCCAAACTTGGAAATCTTTTAAGTGAGTTTACAGTAATTGCCCATCCAAACATTATCAAACTTGTTTCATCCAATTGAAGAACACGAGGTACAGCTACCCTAAGAAATCCTTTCAAATTTTATGATGGTATAATGGCATAGCAGTTAGCATGGTTGCCTTTTTAGTGGTGTGGGCACATTCTTCCTGAGATTTGTATGATTTTCATCTACAGACCTAGAATATTCAGTTGCCCTGGCATCCCCTTCAGGTTTAGTTTCCGCCTGGTGTTGTTTTTCTTATGCGATAGATTTCTAAGTTTAAGAATAAAGATTGGCCTTTTTTTGGACAGTTGGCTATGTTTTGATGGCAGTGCACTTGTTCTTTACTTTGGCACGCTGAGGGTTTCTCATGCCTGCACGTGAAAAACAACAGCTGTTTCAGTCTGCTTCCTGACTTTGTCCCTCCAGTGTAACTTAAAACCAGTTTCAAAGTCAAATTCTGAAACTTCATCTCTGCTCTGACATGCCACATCTGACTCAATCACTCTGACTCTAACGTTCTGGGCAGCTGATAAACACCTCATCACTCATTTTTCAAATAACTGGCCAGGGGTTTCCAGGGGAATGCTGCTAACAAGCCGTCCTTTCAGCCATCTCCTGTCTAACATACCTAATCCAGTATAGGACCACTGGGACGGGAGCCTAGTCTGGCAGTGCCGAGCATAATGTGGGAAAGAATAAGAACAATGTCTTTGAATGCCCAAGGTGTATGAATTTTTCAAAAATGATACCAAACACTTTGAAAATGGAGGAGAAAAAAAATAAAATAAAACAATAATTTAAGTCATAGTCTTTTAAAACAAAATGCTAAAGAGAATCGGTTCACAGTTTTTTTTAGCTCCTATGGCACCACTGCCTGTTTCTTCTACATTCCCAAAATACAGGCCTGGCCCTATAAAAGCTGCTGAGGTCTCAGGGGTTGTAATGCTATATTCTGGCTCCCATAAGCTAATAATAATAATAATTATTATTATTATTTGCATTTATATATATATATATATATATATATATATATATATATATATATATATACTTTCAGCATATTCTCCACAAGCTCAGTATAATTCTCTGCTCTGGGACTGTCAAGAAAATACTGGACAACCTGCACAAATGACGGTCCTGATTCAGTTGGCTTCAGTTTCCTTTTCAACTCATTATCAAGCATCAGTTCACGGATTTCAGGGCCAACAAAAACACCTTCCCTAATTCTGGCTTCACTTTTCTCAAGACCAAACTTATTTCTTAAATGCTGAAACGCATCGCATTTACTGTGCAGTTACCCTAGTTGTCCAAGACCTGGAACATCATAACTAAAAAATAGGATGTGGTGGGCGAAATCAGTTTTCAGATTTGGAGTCAGCAAGTGAAATTTGTTAAAGTACAGATGAAAGAATCCCAGTAGCAATATGCTTGTTGACCAGTGATATCAAAACAACTTCAATATTCAAAACGAAAACATAAAATACAAAATATGAAATTCAAAAGCAATTAACTTGAAAAACCAAAACATCCTAAATCAAACAAGAAGAAATGAGACAATCAAATGGTGTATACTGCAAGGCCCTAAACACATAACTACAGGGAATGGTACCAGGGCAAAGCAGGCAATAATATAAAAATTGTGAACATGATGACTTGGGCTCCAGACATTACAGGCACTAAGGTTCTCCATTCCCTTCTCTTCTTTTTTCTTTCATCTTTCCTGAAGTCAGTCCTTAAGACATGTTGTGCATTGCTTTCCTTTCATCTTCCCTCTTATCTGCTCTTGTTCGTTCATTCTCATCACACAAAAAACCACCTGCCCCCATATCTTTTGCACTTTGCACTTAGCCCACCTAAATGACAAGCTTATCCACTGACCCCTTTAGTCACTTCTGATCCTCTGTCCCTGTAACTTTTCTCCACATGCTTTGGGACTGCCCCACTGCCACAACTTCCCTCTCTTCAATGCTCTCTTTTCAAATTCTTTTCTTGCCTCATATTTTTCTTCCTCTACATCAGTGTTTCCCAACCTCAGTCCAGGGGACCCCCTGTGGTTGCAGGTTTTTGTTCCAACCAGATTCCTAATCAGTGACAACACCTGATAGCACTGATCTCATTTAATTAGCTGGTACTGTATTTTTATTTTATTTTACATTCAGAAAAGCACAACAGCATGGTTTTTTACATTTATAAGACATTTAGAAATATTTCTGCTTTTGCTATAGATTTAAATGCTTAACTCTCTTTTGTTGGTTTCATCATCTTTTGCTCTTTCTCTGTGCAGTTCTTCCCCTTCCTTGTATCTTATTAATGACAATTAAAAATGAGCAGAACAGACACGCTGGCAAACAACACGGAATAATAAAAGGCTGCAACTACTTTAGCATCAGACACACTAATTAGTAAATAATGGATTAATTAAACAATTAGAACACCTAGAAAATATTGTTAAAAAGAATATATATATCTGCGGTGGGTTGGCACCCTGCCCAGGATTGTTTCCTGCCTGCCTTGTGCCCTGTGTTGGCTGGGATTGGCTCCAGCAGACCCCCGTGACCCTGTGTTCGGATTCAGCGGGTTGGAAACTGGATGGATGGATATATATATATATATATATATATATATATATATATATATATATATATGTATATGTATATATATATATATATATATATATATATATATATATATATATATATATATATATATATATATATATATTTACCAAACTTAGTTTTGTAATTTCTATATTGTTCCCAAAACACAGAACTTGGGAAATAACACATCACTTAATTAGCCCAGGAGTCCAATATTAAAAACAGAAGCTGGTTGGAACAAAAACCTGCAGCCACAGGGGGTCCCCAGGACTGACGTTGGGAAACACTACTCTAGATCATTCCACACTCTGTCTCAGCCCAATCCAGCAGAGATTGTTCTCTCTGAGTACCACCGCAGCCAAATTTGCTCTGGCCTCTTGATGGAAATCCACCTGTTATGTTTCTGTTGACTCTTAGTGATCTTCTTTCTGTTACCTAACTCCTCCTGAATGCTTGGCATGGGATTAATGAAGCATCTGGTTCCAACATCAGGGATTGCCTTTTGACCACCAGGCCTGTGAATAGTTGTTTGGTGGTATGCGATCATGGGACCTTATCCTTCTTGCTACCTTTTATTTTCTGTCTGTTTAGTCATGCAGACACCACTACAGTCGCTTTCTCTGTTTTTTGATTATTTTGTTTCTCACAGTAATGGGATGGGTGGGTGGTATGTTTTTAGGCTTTTGTTTGCAGAGTGCTATGGATCACGGTCCTGATTCATCTTGGGTTAGTAGTCCCACCCTGGGATGAGAGGGGGCACTGTCATTAACTGTATCATCTCTTATTGTTCCCGCAGGCAGGAGAAAATGTCAAATGAGGGCAATTGACTCCAACTGTTCTGGTTGCAAGATTCTAAAGCTGAGGTGGACACAAAAGGTGTCATCTCTTTCTGGACCGATGCTTCAGAGAGTCTGAGCTCCAAACCAGACCTGATTACTATTGATTCCCAGCAGTGGGCAATTTACGTTTTGTTATAGCGCCATTATACACCATTTTTGTTTAAGATCTCAAGTGATTATTAAACTGGGTGACCTGGTTGGCACCCCAACATTTCTCAAGCCCATTTGCTGTACCTCACATGACAATAATGCTTAACTTTAGAACACAGTTTTGCATGGCAAATGCATATATACTATGTTTGAGAAAAATAACTTCAAATTGAAAAATACCGAACTTATCCTTTCAGTTTCAGGAATTGAGCTGCAACATGAAACTCAAATTTCACTTTTTGGATTTATGTTTGGAATTTTTCTTTGAAAATCATGTGAGTGAAGAGCAGGATGAAAGATTCCATTAGGGGATCAAGGACATGGAAAGAAGGTACCAGGGACGTTGAGATTTCAGTGTGATGGCAGACTACCATGGGATGATTTATAGGGCACATAAGAAAAGTGTACAAATGACAGACCACCAAACAAGCTTCTGGAACAAAAAAAACTAAGAAGTGACAAAAACTAAAAAAAGTTGTATGTAAGTCAATGAATATGTATTGTTTTTTTCTTTACATGTGTTTAAAAATATTAGATTGACTAAATCTAATATATGTGTCTGAAGGACACCTCAAAGACTCATCACAGGTATGTAATACCTTGCTGGAATGAGCGGCGGTGCTGCTGCTAACAGACTTGTCTCTTTCTCCTTCTTCAGCCCAGAGAAGATGCCCCCCGAGGGTAGCTAACCATGCCCCCTTGGGTGGATCCAGTATGAAAGGGAGATGCCCTTGAATGTCGGTGTCTTATTTAGACCCAAACCTGTGAGAAGGATGGAGCCCCCAGATCATTTTTTGATTGCCATAACCATAGAGTCGATTTTGGTTTATTTCAGCATTATCAAGCGCCTATTTACTTTGTACGCAACATGAATAAAAGGGGCGACCTGGATTGCACCCCAACAGTTAAGAATCTTTCTTCTACCTGTCCACAATACTCATGTTGAACTGATTTAGCACAATACTGTAAAAATGAAGAATAAATTATGCAATTTGTTGTTTTAATTAAATTTCTTCTCAATTTTGACATGATGGAAACATTCTAATTATATTTTTATTGTGCTCATGAATGCAAATAAAAGTAACTATTCACAATAAAGCAATTAAAACATTTTTTAGGAGTTTGCAGGCCTGTGTTACACAATGGGCCAGATTGGAGTGACAGGGACTAACAACTTCACCTGGAAAAAATAAATGTGTAGTGGTTCCTAGACCAAATGACCATCCATTCTACATTTATTAATGTCTACATAAAATATTCTAGATAATATAGCTGTGCTAGTCACATCATAGGAAGATCTTTTTCATACCTTCTAGCGCCAGACATGGCTGCAGAGTATTTGGGCCATTCTGGAGGAGGCGCAGATCATCACCACAGGATACTGGAAAGAGAAAACAAAGAGGAAAGAAATGATTAGTACCTGGTGAATTTAAATATGGAGATCGGTATTTTTCAATTTGAAGTCAATTAATTTGAATCAGTAACTATATATGCATTGCATTTCATGAAAGGCCAAATTCAAATGTTTTTAATAACTTTATGAAATGTATGAATTGTACTAGCCTGCTGTAAACAATGAGAGCAATCCTTAGACAGGCTGGAGTTAGAGCACATTTGAAACACCAATACTGGTTACCAAAACAAAGTGAAGCCAAAAAAATAACTTATTCCTAAATCTCTCCTAATGAAATTTTCCTAACAACTGGCAGTGTTTTTTTTTGATACAAAGTTTGAACACTGGATAATATATACCACAATCTTTTATAATGGCATTGCTAAGCTAATGGCAAAAGAAGTCTTTGCTAAAAACCACAAGAAACAACACAAACAAATCGCGGAGTGGTAGTTCTGAGGCAAAGGAACTGCACTGGTGTCTGGAAGGTTGCTGGTTCAAATCCCACGACTGTCAGAAAGGATCCTACTCTGTTGGACCCTTCAGCATGGTCCTTAACTTTAAAATTGCTCCAGGGGTGCTGTACAATGGTTGACCCTGCACTCTGATCCCCAAAGGTCATGCGAAAAGACAATTTCCCCTAGGGGGATTAATGATGTATATCAATTTAAAAAATCATTAAGGAAACACTCTGCATAATAGCAATACAATGGTGTCACAAACTTAATGATTAAATAACAATTACAATGCTAAAAAGAACAAAAACACGAAAAATGATTCAGGATGATGCTACACAAGTTTCTAACACTGTAAGTGCCACAGAGCCCATAATTACTGGTGAGTTCAGAGTCAGAAGGCAAGCCTGAAGATTGACCCAGGCATAAGAAAAAACAGAGGCAAGAGGTCAAAGTGAGAGCAACCCCATGACAGAGTCAAAGAAACAACCCCCCATTGGAAGGTCCAGCTGGGCACCATCATTTTTTTTCTGTTAATGTTTATTTGCCACTTAATGTTTTGCTGTTTTTTGTATGTTGAGAAGAACATTGTTTGTTGATTTTAAACTTTTTTTTTCTGGATTTGGTGAAATACTGGACATACTCTCCTTAAAAAAGTCCATGTCAACTTTATGGGTGCATTTTAAAGTTGAGAATACCTGCAAATGATACATAAGGATCATAAGAAAAAGTTTAGTTCAATGACACAGAACAATCAGGTTAGCCTCCATCTACTCAACATTACAAACAGTGTTTAATAGTCTACTAACATGTTTTGTGATTCATTCAATCATTCTGAAGTATTTTATAGCAGTGTGTTTATACAGCACACTATAAATATCTCAGGGAACTCAATGCCAGCGTGCTCTAGTTTTTAATCTATAAATGAATCAACTCATCGGACAAGTACATTGAAAAGGAGGAAAATTGCCACACAACCCCTACAATTACTTACAAGACTACAAGAATATTGGCAAAGTACCTTTCACGGTCATCAAGCCACAAGCACTTAATCTCGCTCAAGTCCCATTGAGTCAGTAATTCATTCTAAATCTAGGAGTGATGGCTGCAGAGAGCCAGGAGAGGAGCCAACCACTGCCAATACCAGTGATGGCATTCATTGTCTTTGAAATTTATTTTTAATCATTCAGTTTCTGTGCCTATTTTGTTAAATCAGCTTATGAAGGACCAGAACCCATTTTTACTGAGACAGCAACAAGGCAAGAACCCATTTGGGTTGGGCTTCCGGTTAATCATAGGCAAGGAGATTGTCTTTGTTATGATTATAAGTGCTTTTGGTAACACAGGTGGCATCTTAGTATCCATACTCAATTCATTCTCCATTAAAGGACCACAAACCTGTTTCAGTGTGTCTGTGTTTTATTTTACACATAGAAGAGTGTTGTACCAATACAGTTACAACATACAAAGATTTAAAATCTAATTGAACCACTGAAACAGAGAGACAAAGTCAAGCCGTGTGTGTGATCTTTTGCTTTTAAATTCACACAATCTAAATGTGCCCTTAATTTTAAATAAAAAATGCAAAATCAAAACAAAAACTACAACTAGGTAATTAATTTACTATCACAAAACCCAAAGTTCAAAATCTAAATAGAAAAAAATTTAAAAAGTGAACACAACTCAAGAAAACAAATGCCACTGCACTAAAGCAGTAACTGCAGGTGTAATATATAGGGCTGTCAAGTAACTGTAGGCCAATTGACCAGAGCACCTGACTGCAAGCAAAGGAAAATAAAAAGTTGGACAAAACATAGCACCAATGTTAACAAGCTTTATATCATGGATTGCATGAGAGGTCAAGTTACATAACATTGACAACTAACTCTTTCCAAAGGTGATTTTGAAGAAGGTACTACAATCCAATGGGTTAGACAAAGAAAACATGCATGTTGCTATCTTAAACAATATCACATGTCAACAGTATAGAGCTACCAATAACAAATATATAGAAAATGCAGTCAAGTACAATAATTCACCAAATGCAGTGATTTCATAGACTCAACAATAAATATAAATACAGTAACAGAGAAAAACGTTGCACCCAAAAGGTAAAGTTAAGTTCTTATGATGACTCAATATGGTTTCTGAACACAAACTGTTTGCCCCATCCTTGTCAGCAATGCTGTAGCACTGCATAAGTAGTGGAACAAAGCAATGGACTTACAGGACTCACAAACTAACATTAAACTTATATTAGCAGCTGCACTATCAGTAATTTTGGTTTTTCTTCCTTATTATTGCTTGTTCTATTTGATATATGTTGTATGTTGATATCTGATATTTATTTTTAATGTGTAAGGTTTGCCTATTTATTTATTCATGTATTTATTCTTAATTTCCATTGCTATGTCTGGTAGTTTATGTATGTTTTCAAGTTGTGTCCTGTTCTGTATTATTGCCACACATGGGACTGGCATTAAATACTTTCCATTCTACTGCAGTGACAATAGTGACAATAAATTAAATCAAATTTATTCATGAAATGCAACTGACAGAACACAGAATAATTAGCTACTGTATTTGGACTGTTCTCAAATGGTGGGAGACACACACAGGGACTTCAGTTTTAGGGGAAAACCATTCATTTATAGAGAAAAACTGACTCATAAAAATCTGCTGCAGTCAAAGAAACTAAATGCTTTCACCAGCTCTTTTGTCAGGACGCTGCACTGACTTGTAACACAATAATGTATCGAGCTTATAAAATATAAGGTGAAAGAAGATCAATGAGCTCACCCAAAGCAGGGAAGGCTTACTATTGTCTTTCACAGCAAGTCTGTTACCCCATTTCCTGTTTTCATTCTCCTGCACTTGCATAAGCGTGTTGATTTAAACTTCACTTTAAGACCATGAAATGAATTATCAGAAAGAACCAGAACATTTATCTACTGACATGCTAGGCTAGTGTCTGGAAAAGCTATTATGAGGTGAGCCACAAATTCCTCTTACAACACACACACACACACACACAAAGGAAGCTTACATTTCCAGCTTTAAAAAAAATCACTGACCTACTGAATGGAATAAAGAAGAACATCTAACTTGACAATACTTCAAATGAAAAACACACATTCACACATAAATCTCCAATGTCCCACATTCATTTTACTTGTACTGAAGATAGCCATTACTAACTGTAGTGCTCTGAAAGAACCTACTCTGATATAAGCCATTCATTTTTGGAACTTGTTTGTTCATTTCAGCACTTATGAGGAGCCTGTGCTTACCCACTTACTATGTACTATAAAAATAAATTGAACTCAGTCTTTATTGTGCCTTGAAATGGACTGCTGCTCTATTCTGAGTTTGCTCCAATTCTGTGTCTGGAGCTACTGGAATAGGCTCTGGCCACTCACAATCATGATTAGAAAATGGATGCATGGAACTTTTATAATGGGACTTCCAAATTTGAAAAAATGTGTATATATTTCTAAGAAGAAGAAGAAGATAAGGCTGTGAATAACAATGCATTTTTTATGAGCCCAATAAGGACATTTTCATTTCCACTTGTTATCATTTGTATCTGTAAGGTTTCACACGAGTATTGTATAGGATTAATGACTTATAGGTTTATAGAATGATTATTGTGATGGACTGGCAGCATGTCCAGGTGTTTTTCCTGCCTTGTGCTCGATGACTGTTGGAGTAAGCTCCAGCTGTCTCACAACCCTGCCCTGCATAAGTGGCTAGGGAAATGGATGGATGGATGGATGGATAATTGTGATGTGTACAGAACACAGCAAAATTCTTATTATTATATGCTAATCAACATGCAACAAGCTGTCACTCTCCAGAGCCATGATTAGTAGGTACAACAGCATAACCTAAGAAACGTCTGTCTTCCTTACCTGGAAAATCTGAGGTGCCATAAATTAAGATACTTTGCTAACAGATATGATTTCAATTTTAGTTTCAGTCAAATTAAATAGAAATAGTATTGTTACCCAATGGCCATAAAGATATTCTCCAAATCATTGCACAGTCATTGTATGTGTAAAGTTTGCACTGTTGCTCTGTGTCTCTCTCCAGGTACTCCTGTTTTAATCAAAAATTTAAATGTCTACGATTAGTGGTAGCTCAAAATGGAAAGCTAGATGCAGAGATGACCCACACAGTGCAGAATGGATGGAACAATTGGAAGACGGTATCAGAAATATTGTGTGATTGAAGGATTAAGGTGAAGGTCAAAGGTGAGGTTTTTAAGAAAGTGGTGAGACCAGTAATGATGAATAGAGGCGAGATATGGCAAGTAAAGGGAGCACAGAAGAAGAAGTTAGATGAGGCAGAAATGAGAATGTTGAGGTGGACATGTGGATTTACAAAAAATAACAATAAGAAATTAGATAATCAGACATACAATAAAAAATGGGAGAGATATCTGAGAAAGTACAGGAAAGTAGGCCGATGTGATATGGACATGTGATGAGGAGAGACAATGAATATGTGGACAAAAGAGTGATGGGAATGGAAGTACAGGGGATGAGAATGCAAGGTAGGCCAATGAGGAGATTGATGGATAAAGTGAAAGAAGATCTACAGGGAAAAATTTGACAGACAAGGAGGTGCAAGACTTAGCTGTCCAACGAAGGTTGATCAAGCACATCGACCCCATATAGAAGTGAAAAAAGATGAAGAGGAAAAAAAAGAGGAAGAAGAGTCCAGTTTTAATCAGACATATTAAAAACATGTGTGTTGCATTATTTTATGACTCTAAATTGGTCCAATGTGATTGAGCAAGTTCAACGATGATGCTGGTAGGATGTGCTCAAGCTCCAACAAGCTGAACTAGAATAAATAAGCAAGCATGAAGATGAATAGATGAGCTCTTTTATCTGCATTACAGGCAAGGCAGGATTTTAACAGAACACTGTACATTTTTCCTCTGTCCTGAATGATTGTAGTTTTGTTCATCATCTCACCACTATGGCTCCATATTAATACAATCGTACATGACTCTGCAAGAGATCAATTTTTTAAACATAGCCCTTATAGGTTACAAAATAAATTCAGGGTCAATATCGACATATATATTTTGGACATGGTGCCCAATCAAGAAATTAAAATGGCACTTGGTCTCTCATTTTCTGTTATTCTGGATTTCTACTGTGTGGCCAGTCTTACAAATATGCAGCCTGTGTCCACACATTTGTACTGGTAACTCTGGCTTTGTCTTTGCTCCTGTTTCCAAATTTTCCAATCTTCCTTTTTTCAAATCGCCCCTATTCTTACCTGTAATTCCCCTTTAAATTTGTATTTATATTTATGTATTCTCTTATAAGGTGTTTCTAATTGACAGATATAATATTGTATTTGTCTCCAAAGGGAAGTAAAGATGGATATAATATGGTCAAATGTCCTTGACATTGATTCTGGTAACTTTAGAAATATTAAGTTAATAGCAATTGCTGCATAATTTCCAAGAAGCTCTATCTTAATCTGATGTTTCACCTATACGCTCTAATTTAGGTTGATACATTCACCCATATGTTCTGGTTTTGTACTCTTGCCTATTCTTCTGGTCAGTGGTCTGTCCCACTCTATTACTTTTGGTAAATTCCATCTATCTTTTCTTACCTCAGGTTTTAATCTAACATAAACATTTCCAATAACCCTTTCCAAAAAAAAATATTTCCTTAGTCTGTAGCTAAAATTTACAACCATCTTGTAATAGCATAAACATCTGGAGACTATCTAGAGAAGTTGTAAAAGTCTGAATCATTCTACACAACAACTAGTTGGGGTTAGAAATGGCCTGCTAATTTACAATGTATTACTTCAATTGTTCATAAGTTACAATACAGTTATGTTTCCTCTGTTTCCAACCTGTCTCCATCTCCTGTTCTTTTGTTGTACTTTCATTTTGGTTCCAAGAATGAGCAAAGCTTGGTTTAGGTTGGAGACTCCAAATTGACCCGGTATGATTCAGTTTGGGCATGCATGAGTCAGTGTCCTATGATGAACTGGACCTTGTCCAGAGCTGGTTCTTAATTTGCACAGTTTTTCTGGCACAGTCTTCATAAAATAGATTTGATGGACAATAAATAAATAGGAATCTTCTCACACCAATCATAAAAAACAAACAAACAAGTAGAGACTCTGTCATCTACTTAAAACCATTGACCTTGGTATGTGACTACCAGCAGTGTCGGGAATGATCTTGGCTTGGATCTGCACACAAAGACAGGGAACAGATAGTGTTGCTGCTGACCCCATATGAGTGGTGTGAGGTGGAGTCAGTGGCCCAAATAAGGTAGAGAATGCAGGAGAAAAAAAAAGATCTGTGGAACTGCTTGAAAGAACCC
Organism: Erpetoichthys calabaricus; assembly: GCF_900747795.2. NCBI lineage: Eukaryota > Metazoa > Chordata > Cladistia > Polypteriformes > Polypteridae > Erpetoichthys > Erpetoichthys calabaricus. Next base: position 48,431,111 of record NC_041410.2, on the reverse strand, counting down.
GTGGAAGACTAGAGTGGTGGAGGATTGTAGCCATGAAAGAAGACAGCCTTCAGCAAATCTCACATGAAAGAAAGAGGGAGAGACATTTCATTTCATATTGTATTTGGCTGCCAGTATGAGGGATGATAAAATAATGCTTTAAAAATTTACTTTAAAGACAAATCTATTGTTATATACTACAACCAACAAACTACAGTATTAAAAAGATATCTCAACATCAAGTACTTAACTCCAAAAGCAGAAATGCAAATGAATATTCATAAACTTCCAATTCTATTCAAAGTACATAATACTAAATCACATTGTAGGTAAGTAATTAACGTGATACATGATAATGATGACAACTACTCCAAAACAGTGAAAAGTACAAGTTCATAAATCCTTTAAATAGCCTACAAAAAACAACCAAAGGATCACTTAAAATTGGCTCTAGAATTATAGATCAAAAGGTGCAACTGAAACATTCAGGCAGCACATATACACATAAGAACAGGTATAGAGAGAACACTGCAGCGTTGACAATTCCAGTTTAACTATTTAAAACAGGCCATCTCTTTGGTCTTAATAGTGTTTGGTTGTTTCTCTGTAGTATTTCTCGTAAAATATTTTGTATGCCTAGTCTCAAAATAGACACCTTCTTGTTGTTTTTAGGTAATGCAGCTGCAACTGGATTTACAGATTTTCCAGTTTGCTATTCGTTTTAAAATAAAAGCATGTGATTATTATTTTGACTGACCTTTTCACTTGACCAATGTGAGGTAAAACACAATTGGACGGAATAAGGGAAGTTTTTCTTTCTTTCTTTCTTTCTTTCTTTCTTTCTTTCTTTCTTTCTTTCTTTCTTTCTTTCTTTCTTTCTTTCTTTCTTTCTTTCTTTCTTTCTTTTCAGTAATAATGGAATTCTATAACCTGCAGAACACCAAAGCTTTACCAAACTTTTACCAACCCTCACACCTCTTCCTCCTCCTTTTGGTGTCTTCCTTAAATAAATATGCACCCAGGTGCATTTCCATCTTGGAATGGAACAGGTGAAGACTGATTTTACATAATTTCAAATAAATAGTATACAATCACTCAGTAGTGTTGCTGCCCCACAGTAAGGAGACATTGGTTTGCTTCCCGGGTCCTCCTTGTGTGGAGTTTGCATGTTCTCCCTGTGTCTATGTGGGTTTCCTCCGGGTGCTCCGGTTTCCTCCCACAGTCCAAAGACATGCAGGTTAGGTGCATTGGCGATCCTAAATTGTCCCTGGTGTGTGCTTGGTGTGTGGGTATGTATGTGTGTGTGTGTGCCCTGTGGTGGGCTGGCATCCTGCTCAGGGTTTGTTTCTTGCCTTGTGCCCTGTGTTGGCTGGAATTGGCTCCAGCAGACCCCTGTGACCCTGTGGTTAAGATATAAGGATAATGAATGGATAGATAGTATACAATCAACCTAGCAAAGCATGATTATGTATCCATCCATCCATCCTTGAACTTGTATACTGTATTCCAATTTAGGGTTGTTCTTGATAATATAGTTTCTTGCCTATAGTATCAAACTAAATTGATTATAAATATTTTACTACAATATTGAGCTAAAGAGCTGGTATTTTAATCTCAGCTTCTTTGCAATTTCCACTTGGAAATTATATTTTTTAGTTAAAATACATGCCATTTTAATGTAGATTTAAATAATAGGATATACTGTACATCGATATGAACATTTATCAGATTTCAAGAACAAACGCCAAACATCGAACAACAAAACTTTTGCACTCTAAAAATAAGTTTATTTTTCTTTTACCATGTTTTTATTCAATGTTGTAATTACACACCGTTTTGAGCTTTTACCCAGATGTAGGGTATTCCCACCAGTGGTGTTAAAAGTTACAGCGAAAAGTGAAGAAACCACGTTTCTTCCATCATAGCACAAACTGCTGAACTGACCATCAAAATTAGCGGGAAGCTGTGATGGACTACATTTTCTGCAGGACGTCTACCCGTCAATCATTTATGTTTGAGCCAATCATCTATAAGTGTCGTTGTGAGTGAACTTAGCAATTCTAAGAATAACTTGTCAATCATTTCTGAGAAACCCAATCACCGTCGGGACTACATATGTACGCGCGCTCTCAAGCTTCTGCTCCTTATGTAGGACCGTGTGAAGAGCGCGGGTCTTTAAAGCTGTTCAGATGCTTGCGTAAGGCTGCCAGTGAATGACATTTTTATTTAGAGTTATTTTTTTGTTTTATTGCACCGCACGTTTTTCAGAGAAGGAACTTAATTAGCATATTCACACGCCCTACTTGCATACAACCACACCTCCTTTTTAGGCACATATATTCGCATAATGTAACTTCGTTTTTTTTGACTGCTGGACACTAGAAGAGTTCCCACGTTTGGGAAACCAAACACGTTTGATCAGAAAGAGAGAAAGCAAGAAGGCGAGATTCTTGGATTGTTTGAACCTCGGTTACATCTCCCAGCAACTGACTTCACCGGGACTCTTCTCCTCATCTATCCTTTCGGGTAGGTTACGTACAAGACGTACAGGTGGGCGATACTTTAAAACTCAAGGGCTGTCTGCCTTTTACCTTTCATCATTTATTTAACTTCTGTTTTGGGGTTAATTTTTTTTCACTGTATGGAGTACAACATTCGTTATAATTTTTCAGTCGATAAGCCTCGTTGCTTTTCTTTGTCAAATTACTGCGGAATGTGCTATATTTAATTTGGCTAAAGTTTTTTTCTTGTGTTATTGGTTACTGTTAGAGAAGTTCTGTTACATTTCGGAAAGAGGGACATACAGAGAAAGAGAGACAGTTGGCCAACACATTAAAATTTTACAATTCCCCTGCGGCTTGAAATGCCTTTAGCAGCTGTGATTTACAGCATCATCTGTTTCACTATTTAGGCTTTGTCTTTTCATTAAAAATGGATATAGTTCTAATTAAGTTTATAATATGAAAATATATTTTGTGAACACGTTTTGTATAGACTAAAGGTACACGTATTTTATATGAATATATCGACTGTAGCAAAGTGATTTGCTGTATGAACTATCAGTCAGTATAAAGGTTGGATCTTTTCTTGCTTTACTTATTTTCAAAACTTTCTTATTCCAGAACGGGGGAGAGGTTCACAACCAGTGTTAGAAAACAATTGTTTCAAAGCAGGAACTAACCATCCATGTTATGCCAGTCAACTGCAGGGCACATTCATGCAAACACCCATATTCACTAATACCAGAAGAATTTAGAGATGCCAGTCAACATGACATGCAAGTTTTTATCACATGGGGAGGAGTGATGCAGGTCACTGGAACCTTGAAGCCCACAGATCTCATTGTGAGCCTCCATATACAGTTGCCTGTCAGCCTGTCAGTAGACTTGAAACACAACAGCTGGAACAGTAAAACAGAGGGCTGTATTGTTCTGTGAGTAGAATCCCACTGGTGTGCTTGTCCTTGGATTTTGTTCTATTTGGAAAGGCAGAGAATGTCCTGAGAGAGATCGGGCTCTGGGTACACATCATCAGTATACATATAACAACTTGAACAGCTTTTAAAAATTGATCTGTTATATAATGCTATTTGGTAAACCTATCCTAGCAAGACAAACTTCAGTTTCTTCTTAACAGTTTTCCTTGAAGTGGTTTCAGTAGAAACACAACATTTGATTAAGCATTGAAAAGGATTATTTGATTTTTTTTTAAGTATTTACATTTTTCTTTAAACCTTTGTATATTTAAACCCCTTTAAAATCTATCCATTATCCAATCCGCTATATCCTAACTACAGGTTCACAGGGGTCTGCTGGAGCCAATCCCAGCCAACACAGGGTGCAAGGCAGGAAACAAACCCTGGGCAGGGCGCCAGCCCACCGCAGGGCGCACACACACACCCACCAAGCACACACTAGGGACAATTTAGGATTGCCAATGCACCTAACCTGCATGTTTTTGGACTGTGGGAGGAAACCGGAGCACCCGGAGGAAACCCACATAGACACGGGGAGAACATGCAAACTCCACGCAGGGAGGTCCTGGGAAGCGAAGAGAGGTCCTGGGTCTTCTAACTGTGAAACAGCAGTGCTACCACTGCGCCACCCCCCTTTAAAATGGCTGTTCTATTTTTAAGTTCTCATTCTACGTTTAAAAAGTAACTTAGTAATGCTATTGTCATAATGCAAACAATAATTAACGTGCTTTAAGATTTTGGTCCCCATGACCTTGAACTGGTTTTAAGTGGGTTGACAAAGTCCTGGTGCCTTTTATATGTCATTTGTTTGGTAAAATTTCTCCTACAATCCAAACATTTCTTGATAGTTTCATTGTGCCTCCCAAATGGGCCCATGGACATGTGCTCAAGAGCCTCCCCACAGATTGTTTTCCCATCCAGGGTTGGTTCCTTTGTGGTACTCTGTGACATCTCACTGGGGAAAAAATTGGGTGATTAGATGTAAAATCCTGTGCATGTGCTTAGTCTAACCGTGAAGGTGACATTTAAATCTTCAAAGTTGTCTTTGTTTCCAGTGACATTTATGTACAGAACAGAGTATGCATACTTATAAGGAAGCAATGTGAAGAACACTTACTGGGCCAGGCGAGCAGTCTGTATTTCACTGCGCTCTTTACATTATAGAATTACTGTAAATAACCAGCAATCACATGTCTCTTTTAATTTTGTTGATCAGTTTTTACATTTTTTATTCATTGGCAAGTCAGGATTCCCATGGTTCTACTTTGGGATGCAGTGCTAGGCAATTACACCAGATTATTTTACAACATATTTGTGAAAATTATAACATTTGTCTCATATGAGCTTTTAACAATCATGCAGCTGCCTTTGAATGAGCTCTTAAATACTGAAAGGAGTTCAAGTCAGTCTATTTTTATACTGTACATCTGCTAGGCTTAAAAGATTCAGAGTCTTCAGACTGTGCTTAGAATTTGGACTCTTTAACCTTCACAAAAATCTTATGACTTGTAATTCCTTTTATACTGAAACAAAACATTATAACAAAACACAACTCAGTCAAACAAATTAAAATAACATAAGTACAATTGTATGTTTTAAAATCATTCCAAGAAATTCAGCATTCAACTCCATTCCAACAAGAGGGCTTTATGGCAGAGAGCACCATCTAAAATGGTTCTTTATATAGGATGAAACAGCAAGTAAAATAAAAAGGTTAGACACAGGCCCTGCATGTTTACTTTAAAAGTACATTAATACTGTTCTTGTCAAGTTCTATCTCTTGACCAATATGTAAGTGCTTATTGTGATGCATGCAGGGCTCTTATCTATATGTCACATGCCTATTAAGTTAGCTGGTAAATCTAAACAGGCTCAGTATAATTGAGAGTAACTTCAATGGACTGGCTTGCTTTTTAGAATAGGTTCCTGCCTTGTATCCTGTGAAAACAGTGCAAATACTATGACCCTGAGCAGGATACACATGGTAAAAATGGAAGGATGAATGTTTAATCGAGTTTTGTTTTATTTCTCACAAGCACATTTTTTAATGAAACATACTATATAGCTATGGAGCAATAGAAGAAGTATTGGTGGCACTTATCAGTAGACCCTGTAGTCTGAATAACTACTAGAGCAGGGATGAAAAGGTTTTTCATGGAGGACTGCAGTGGCTGCAGGTTTTTGTTCTAACCCAGTTTCTTAATAAGGAGTCAATTATTGGTCATGAAGCACTTATTGCTCAAGCAACATTTTGATGGTTCATTTTTAGTGATCTTTTAATGATGTTAAGCTTCCCCGCCCTTAACTGATTATTTCAGTCTTAAACAGCTGCCTTCACTGCTTTTATTTTCTCCTTATTAGCAATAAGATGCAAATAACAAAGGAATCCACAGTTACACCTGTGAGGATTCATCATGAGCTATCTGGTTTAATAAACTATTTGGAAGGAAGCTAAAGAGAAAAAAGCCAGGGACTGAGAATTAATTATCCATTTTAGGCTTCAAATCATTTGGATGATATCCTTGGAAAGGAAAAGAATGTACAACATAAGAATAACCAGACATTAACTAAAGTCTGTTATTGGCAAGGGCTGGTTTCTAATTAAGCAATTGGTTCGGAATACAAGCCTGCAGACACCGCGTTCCTGCAGGGCTGCACCCCTGTACTAGAAGGTACCACTTATTAAACAAAAAAAGTTTTATTACAGAAAAATAAAGAATAACAGGGAGGTTATCGAAAATTTGCATTATGGTACAGAAGAAATACAGTAAAGACTAAGCCTCTTGCATCTCACTGTCTGTCTCTGTCTCTCCCATAGTCACCTTTTTCACCTCCTATCTTCTCTAATGCTGACCACCTTCCTTCTCCACTCTGTGAGGTCTGCAAGCTTACTTGATGCTGCTCTGCTCCAGAATAATCTGGCTGCATGTGTCCTTTTAAAGGTATACCCAGGAATACTTCTGGTGCCAAGCCCACATTCCAGAGAAGCAAGCACTTTTGGGTCAGATGGAAGCCCATGGATTTTTTGTTTCGATCTGATTTACAGCATACTATTTCTTTTAAAGAATAACTTTAATGTGCTGCAAGTGACGGCTGCATTACACACAGCTGCTCAATGTGGGACTAACTCCCACAACCCCCATATACAGTATCTTATAGGATATCAGCCACTAAGCCCATTGTCTAAATTGCAGTATGGTATATGTCTACAGTTGGCTGACAGCACTTATTTTTGTTTATATTAAAGCATTTACACGGTCTATAACCATATCAGCAAGGAAACAGAGTTCGCCAGTCCATACAATAGCATGCCATTTCGCCAAGGTCTTTATATCAACATATAAAGTAATTTTTCCATTGACTCATTAGTCAGTGGCAGCCGTGAGCTGAAGAAAAAAGGAAATATCAAGAATGAAACAGTAGTCATTTCCAACGTAAAATACCAATCCTGCCAATAGTAGCATAAAGCCAGTATTTTTGCAAATCCTGCCTGTCTGGGTCTGAATTATCCTTTCTCTGCTAAACATCTTTAAAACTAATTTAAATACACATTACCAGTTTTTATGTTAAAGTATGTTTAATTTTTGCAATATGTAGGTCTTTTTTCTTCCATACATTCTTATTCACAAACATATAACACAAGAGCCAGAGCAACCTAACTTAATGGATGCCTCTAACCATGCAGTAAGTCAAATGAGTCTGGGAAGGCAACATCAAGAGATCTAGTGGAGAAAAGTTTAGGTCTTTACACATGTTTAGTGGCTTATTGGCATACTTCTGATTCACTGTAAGGCCTTGAGAAATCCATTTCAACTGTAAAGGGCTTACATTGAAATTGCCTTGATAAATTAAACATTGCCATTTTTAAATGTCTGTGGATAATCATCTAGTAACAAATACAAATCAATTGATTAATAATTACATAGCTAATAATTCTTGAGATTAACAAAGAAAACTTGCACCCATTATGAGAACATGGGTTTTTGCTACAGTATGATTTGGAACTGTAGCCTCTCCTAGTAGCACTGGAAACTAGACAGGAGTCCTGACTGAGGCACAGTTCCATTACAGTGTACATGGACATACGGCCACATTTATTCGGCCATCCTTCTGTTTGCTGAGACCATTTAATCTAGTTTCAGGGTTATGGGGACCTGCAGTTGATCTGAGGAGCACTGTGTGCAAGACAGAACCCAACTGAAAATAGGATACTAGTCCATGACCAGGCACACTTGCACACCCCAACATGCATTCCTACTGGGCCAATGTATTTAGCAAATAACCTAACAAAAATATTTGTAGGATGCAAGAAGAATAAAAAAACACATCTAGATGAAACAAGAGGGATTGTTCTGCTAAAAAAAAAAAATAAATAAATCTCAAGAGGAAGAAAATCAGGGTCCACTGATATTATAATTAAACATTCCATGTGTTATAGGTTACCTTATCATGATGAATAAACATAATCCTATTAGAGCTGAAAAGTATAAAAAAAATTTGCCTTAAGTTGACAATTGTTAACACCGCCATTACCAGAGGACACTCAAACATTTACATTTTTACAGAATTGAATGGCATTGAAGTTTTCGGATCATTTCTGCAATCCATTGTGATACAGTACATCAATTTAAGCAGTCAGCGTGGTCTAGCAACAGAGGTGCTGCACTGTGATACATGACATCCAGTCTCTTAAGTTACGATGTAATGGATTACTGGTAAAGGTACAGCCAGAACTACAAAGTGAAGTCAGAAGTTGAAAGAGAGTATGGAGAAACTGTGGTAGCTGAATAAGCAAGAAAGCTGCCCTGCCAGCTGGAAATGATACATCGCACCTGCAGAGGCAAGCAGTCATGTGCATTCGTTATTGGTATAAAGAGCTGGCAGCATCTGCTGCCCTGTGGTCTCACACTACCTCACAATAATTCATGCTCACGATACCATGGTGTAAATGGTGGAATCAGTGTCCTTTTAAAGGTCATTTGAGCAGGTAGAAATTCATGTCTTTCTTGAAATTTGTATGTTGCTTCTAAGATTTGAAATAAGAGACTTAAAAAGCCATATTGAACAATATTTTCAATATAATACCAGGAAAAAATATCTAAAGGGTTAGGATACCAGCAAGTAACCTCATTTATTGTCGTTTTTGGCCTTCATGTTGAAACAGTGGTTGTCTTTAAAGAGTGGAAACCAAAACAAATTCAAATGAAGGTGGGGCAGGAGTTAATTCATTGTTCTTCTTATAGGTCACAGTCTTCCTAGCTGGAGACCGAAGAGACCAGTGTACTATTTAAATTGGTCTCCATAAGATGTGTACTTCACTCACACATTTGACAGTGTGTTTATGTACTCTGGTGTGCCCAGGTTTACTTCATTAATTGTTTCATTCATGGGAGTTTAGCCTGAGCTGCACATTTTCTATGTCCCTTTCTTTGGGGTCTGACAATGATAAGTCAAGAATTGTAGTATATTTGTAGTACTAGGGTGTTGTACCGTGTTAGCCATTATGAATGTAGAGAAAAGCCAAGCAAAATGACACCTTTTATTGGCTAACTAGAAAGATTACAATATGCAAGCTTTCGAGGCAACTCAGGCCCCTTCTTCAGGCAAGATGTAATCACGTGTATCATCCATCCATCCATTTTCCAACCCGCTGAATCCGAACACAGGGTCACGGGGGTCTGCTGGAGCCAATCCCAGCCAACACAGGGCACAAGGCAGGAACCAATCCTGGGCAGGGTGCCAACCCACCGCAGGACACACACAAACACACCAAGCACACACTAGGGCTAATGTAGAATCGCCAATCCACCTAACCTGCATGTCTTTGGACTGTGGGAGGAAACCGGAGCACCCGGAGGAAACCCACGCAGACACGGGGAGAACATGCAAACTCCACGCAGGGAGGACCCGGGAAGTGAACCCAGGTCTCCCAACTGCGAGGCAGCAGCGCTACCCACTGCGCCACCGTGCCGCCCTTGTGTCTATCAGCAGTGTTTTAATTAATAGGTACACTTAAAACTAACATTAAATATTTTATATTTTCAGACCTTCTTCTTAGCAGGTACCTGCCACCTGCGACTCCTGCAGAATGATGGCAGACGGGCAAATAAAGCTTCTTCTTCTTATACCAGTGTTATTCTTGGCTGCAACAGAAGGTGAGTTTCTGCTGGTTACACTTTAGAGTTAATTTAACCAAAGATAAATAAAGTTGAAGTATTTTTGTTTATGTCAAAATGTAATACTTACAAAGCAGACATTTGTATTTTGAAAATGAGGACACTTGGTAAGTTATTTTAATTCTATATACAATAGCACTTTTTCACATTATTTCTCTCAAAGCAAGAATGATACCTGTCTAGGTTATCAGCAGCCCCTTGGGATTTCAGTACTTCAGCCACAAATGTGGTTGTAGTTGGTTCCATTTAAGTGCTGCTTCTGCATATCAGTGCTTCTTCCCACACTACTGTCTTTTGTCCAGCTCATGAAACAGGTTGTTGGTCTTTAAGTAAAGTATCACTTGATGTATTCTATATAGCGCCATAGGGGATGTGTTGGGGTTAATATCTACTAACACCACAATATCAAGTAGTCCAACAGGAGAAATTAATTGCTCACGTGGGGAAATGATGAAGATACCAGTGGATAGTGTGATTATGTCATGATTCAGGTAGTTTAAGAATTGTTTTGTATCGTTTTCAATCCCATATTATTTCTCCTGAGGTACTGTCATTTACTGCTACCATAGTCAAAATGGATACTACAAAGCGCTGTCACAGAGGTTACACAATTAATATCATTGGTTCAATAAAGATTGCTGCTTTAGATATGTCAACATCAAAGTTTTGCAGATAACTAAATAAAACACATTGTGCATGTATGTAATAGTACTATTTCGACTTTCTGGTTCCTGACTTTTGGTTTCTGTTTCTGTTTCTTACTTTAACTCTTGTCTTACAATTTTTGATCAGACAAAAGACTGACTAGAGATTCTTGACTTTGGCTTTTATGTTGTTAAATGGTTTCTTCTCCTGGTCACTTCCATTCATTATGTTTGCTTTTCCTAGTGTGAGGCATGACAGATTGGAAGGAATCATGCATGATCTGAATCTGAGTGATGAAATGTTATTAGATTCCTGTGTTTGTCATGGATTGTCTATAACAAACACCATGATCTAATACAAGGTTACTGAAAAGTGTACCCGATAACAGCATGACAGGGCAATGACTGAAATTTTGTTGTGTCTTCTGGTTTGGGATTGTATGATCTGAATATTCAGGAAAGGTAGGATCGGAGATGGTAAATAAATAACCACTTATAGCTAAACTGATTCCGACACACTGACCATCCACTGGACAGACCTGGAAAACCAAAATAGGTAGTTGGTTCAGTAGGTGAACTATTTAAAAAGAATTCAATTTCCACCTCTGAAATAATTTCTCCTATATTCATGCTGAGGTCAGGGACATTGGGTCTGAATGAACCCTTTTCAAAGCCTAAGTAGCATAGGCAGCTGCAAGGAGCTTTGGCCAACAGGTGGTCTGATCACCAATTGTAGGAGAAGCTGACACCTTAAAAAAAGAGGCCTTTTGGAGAATTGTTGTCAAATTCAGAGAATGCTGAGAAATACGTGCAAGTGAAGACTGCAACAGTTGTGACAGTGGCTGAAATTAACCCTTGCATGTGGAGTAGGTTTGGTGATATAGTTTTGTTTGGCTATGTGGAATCTGTTGAGGGAAGAATAGGTGGGATTAGGGCTGTCTTAAAAGTATCATAGGCCCCCAGACAAGTAGTGTACTGGGGCCCCTGTTTTGATAGCAGAACAGAAACATATATAGGCATCAGAAACATTGTGGGCCAGTATGCTCCTGGGGCCACTGGCTTGTGCCCATTGTGCCCATATGTTAAAGGTGGCCCTGGGTGGGACCCAACCTAATTTGTTCTCAATTTGGGATGTTGTCAAGAGAAAGGAGAATGTGGTTATGTTGCACATGGTGGCGGCAGTGCCATTTGCATTGGTTGGCTAAGGTTGCTGCAGTAACTAATAAGCTCTGTGGTGGGTTTAGACATGGAGTGGTTGAAATCATTACAAAAATGTTAATAATAAAATGCTATCTAGAAGATGGGGTCATACAATAGAAAAGCTAATTCTAGATTACTTTAATGGAGACTGGTAATTTAAAAAAAAATAATGTGGATTCTTGGCTGTTGAAAAATGAACCATTTTGTTTCTTGTTTATACATTTGTATCATGGGAGTTTTCCACTTCAGTGTACAAGTACTTTGTAGCTTGGAAAAGAGCTTATAACCATGTACTTTATGGTATCTCCCGAAGAGTGTTACAGGAGTACTAGATTTTTAGACCGCTGTTGCATACCATTTTGTCTCTGTATTTGTGGAGAGAGAGTTATCCACATTACTAACCGAGAATGGTAAACCGGATGGACGCAGGGACATCCGGCCATGGGCCGTAGCCGCAAAAAGACGTACTGCGCAGGCGCCCCAAGAAATGAGGCGCCGCGAGAGGCAGCCGCGACCACAGAAAAAAGGAGTGAGCACAGAAAAAAGGAGTCAAAGAAATGAGGCGCCGCGACCACAGAAAAAAGGAGTCAAACGCAGGCGATGCACACAGCGCCGCACGAAACCCATTGCACACGAAACTAGCACACAAAAAAAAAGAAACCGCTCGCGCCCCACAAATCCCACACCCACCTCCAAGCACACCAACCAGTACAAGCAACGGACGGGACACACACAAAGAGGACGATTCAACAAGCCCCTGGCACACAAAAAAAACGAACCCGCAACCCCCCCCCCCCCCCCCCCAACCCCCCCCCCCCCCCAAGCAACGGACGGGACACACACAAAGAGGAGGATTCAACAAACCCCTGGCACACAAAAAGAAAGAAGATGCTCGCGCCCCACCAATCCCACCACCCCCTCCAAGCAACATCCAAAACGCCGGCAAAGCACACAGTGCCGCACGAATCCCATTGCACACGAAATGGGACGCACACAAAGAGGAGGATTCAACAAGCTCCTACCACACCAAAAAAAGAATCCGTGACCGCCACACCAAGCCCATTAGAGACGAAACGGGACAGACTACGGACATGGCACACAAAACGTTCACAACAACGATGAAAGAGACCCACAAACACACTAACATCAATAAGAAGTGACACCCAAAGCCCCATTTGTAAAGGAACCGTCCGTATTAAACATACGTCATCTCAACACCTTCACACTATGCAGCATAGGTGGATCTCCTTACAATAAAGCACTGTTAACCGTTCAACTGCAGAAAAGGCTCCATATTAACAGTGAGTGTGATCCTCCTTATTACTTATCCATATTTCTCACGCTGAAGAACAACAGTCATGAATACACGCTCACGGGTACAAAACGATATGGCTCGGATAACGGGACCAAACACACGAACCCGCAGGAAAAAACAAAATACACGTCGGCGCATACAACGCGCTTCTGAAACTCCGGAAGAAAAAATGTCTCGGCTCCAAAAACGCAAAGCTCAACTAACCCACGAGCAAAAACCTGCCCGTCGCGGACATCAACGCCAGACACCTGCTAAACGCTTGCGCCACTTAGCTGAGAACATGTTCAATAATGAGTCCACTATTGAGGAAAATTCATTGGGATTAATAAATGTCATTTGCAATCATTGTCATTCACTTAACTTCCCTGAAGAAACAACTGGCAATACAAGTAGTGAATTTACACGTTGTTGTCAAAAGGGTCAGATTAGACTGCCTCCTTTACATTCATATCCTGCATATCTACAGAAGCTTCTAACTAACGATGTACCTGAAAGTAAAAACTTTATGAACTGCATTAGATCCTACAATAGTTCATTTGCTTTTGCATCTACCGGAGTAAATATCAGGCCACCAAAAGACAATGGCCCATACTGCTTTCGCATATGTGGACAAATATTGCATCGCATTGGAACAGTGCACCCTGATACAAATCAACAACGCAAATATGACACACAATGTTATTCAAGCAACAGTTCTTACAGGATCACATGCTAACAATACTGTTCTCATTCCTAGAATTGACCTTACGAGTTCTGACCTAGAATTACCTTTTACATTGAAACGCCAACAGTTCCCCATTAAACCTGCATTTGCCATGACCATCAACAAATCACAAGGACAAACCATGGACAAGGTTGGCATCTACCTCTCTGAACCCGTTTTTGGACATGGACAACTTTATGTTGCCTTCTCACGTGTTCGATGTTCATCTGACGTTAAAGTTAAAGTTATAAATGCTCCATGCCAAGGAAAACTCATTCAAGGACAGGACACCATCTTTACTACTAATGTTGTGTACAAAGAAATATTCCAATAAACCATTACTCTGTGCCAAACACTGTATTGTTTGCGTTCTATATGCATCATCCACACCTGCACACTATTCTATATCTCATTCATACATCTCACTCTTTGTCATGCCCCAACGCCAGGGGTTGGCGAGCGAAGCAAGCAGGGGGCGGAGCCCCCTAGTGCTGGAATATTTGGTGTCAAGTCGGTCCATTTTAAGTGAGCATAGGAATGAGCCAAAGGCCCATCTTGTCTCCTTGTACAATAATGAGCTCAAGGCACAAATAAGGTTTGGAAAGTATCCAGTTTGGGAACCATAATGTTTCATTTATACTCTTTGAAGATGATCATTTCATCTTAGCCTCATCAGAGTGTGATAAGCAAATAATGGATGAGTATATAAACAGCAAAATAAAGTATGATTTGAGTGAAATTAGCACTTCCAAATCTAAGGTTAAAGCCCAATTCTAGAAAGGACTGGCTAGCACTGATAAAAAATGAGTGAATAATGACAAAGGTTAGTGTGAATGAGGGAAGCAGTGGTAGTTTTGAAAAAATTGTACCTTTCTGTGATGGTAAAGTGAGAGCTATTTTATGTCCTCATGAGAAGGTTTCGGTTTGGCCTGGACCTATTGCCTCTGCAGTGCTCACCAGCAAAAGCAAAAGTAAAGTGAAGTGATGAAGCATTTTGGAGTGGTTATTGGGGTAGCTACCTCTCACATCAAGGCCTGGTGTTTGTGTTTTGACTGATTTTTAATGTACAAGTTCTTCACATTATGTGATTCTCTAATACATATTTGGACAGTAAAGGGAGAAATATGACATTTACATTAAATGGTTAAAACATTCAAAAAATATATTTTTGTACTTTGGTCAGATATTTATCTTTTCAAATTTAAAATCAAATATAAAGCAAAAATCATAATTTTTACCCAACTTTATCAGCACTTACGGAGTGCACTGTATATACATTCTATACATTACAAATAAGGACCCTTGACAAAAATGTGAATTAAAGATCCCTGTTGTTCACATTGTGTAATAGTAATTCACTGCTTTGTAGGCCCTCTTCAGAAAAATGTGGTGACTCAAACCAGTATGATGAAAACTGCTAATATTTATTAAGAAACCAAAAGGAAAATAAAAATAGCAGTAAACGAGTTTTCCCATTATCACTACTACATTAAGCCACTCAGGCCAGTACCAGTGATTATACTTTCCTGGCTTGAGGCATCTCTTGTCCTTTTCTTTCTGAGCAGAGATTTCCCAGGCACTAGAAGCTCTTTATCAAAGTTCTGCTCCTGCCTGCTTTGGGTGACATTTCATAATAGAGATTCAATTAGAGTTTGTTAGGCACCCACAAGCCTAAAGACTGTCCTTGCTGGATTTTCCTATAACTTATAGTAATTCAATACCTGTTTTTCATTTGTATTTCTTTTTCTGCAGCATGCAACCTTACTTGTTCTTTGGGTCACGTCAATGCAGAATGTGATTCATGCATGTGTGAAGATTACCTTCTTGTTGGTCAAATCCGTACAGATGATTGGAAGGAAGCTGTTGGAGTTTCTGTTTACAGACAAGGAAAAAACATGAAACTTCTAACAACATCTGATGTTGATGGAAATATACAAATTCCAGGGATTTGTCCAAATGACATTTCAAAACTAAAATTCAAATTGGCCAAACACACTGTTGCAAATCTTAGAATACAGAAAAGGATCGGCAAAACCATCTTTACTGATATTGTTCTAAAAAGGGCAGGTATGTGTACCACCTGAGCTTTAAATTTCAGACTTCAGTTGCCCCTATAAGAGTGGGACTTTAAACATTATTGTGTGCCCCACAGAAAAGTTGTATGTAGTGAAAAACCCAGAGGACAAAGCCAGGCATGAAGGGCAGGCAGTTTCTCTCTGCTGCAAAGTTGATGGACAGCCACAGCCTGATAGCTTCTTGTGGTGAGTTCAAAATTTTCTTTTCATTCTATGTATTCTGTTCTCCTCTGTACAGTACAGTATGAACAGAGGGTTAAAGGTTGTAAAGTAGAAGATTAAAAATCATGCATGTGGAACTGCAGTATCATAAAAAAATTCACATAATGACAAGGAGAAAGAAAGAGACAGAGAGAGATGTGGAATACCATCAACAGACGGCAGAAAGGGAAATATGGGACGGACTTGAGCGCGGTAGTAATTTGGTGCTGTGTCCATTGTTCAAATATTTGCATATGAGAACTTCAACAGCATCTACAATCTGGTGTATTTAATTTCCCACTAAAGGGAACAAGGAATGTAAGATCATCTCAGTGGTTTGACATTACCAGAAATCTTAGTTATGTTTTAACTGCTCAATGTAATGATATGTAACTGTTTAATGCATAGGTTGTTGCACAGGTGTTTGTGTTCTTTTACCACACAGACAGATAGATATAGGTTTATTTATTATTTTGATGTATATATAATTTGGGGGTTTATTGAAGCATTTGTGGCAAAACACATTCATTCACTTCATTGAATATTAAGAGATGAGGTGATGCTCTTAATCTTTTCACAAAACTGAAATAAAAAAAAATATAGGCCTAATACCAAGATAACATTTACAAGTTTAGTTAGCAACAGTAGTCATCTATTAGTTACAAGACCTCAACAAAGACTTTATCTTGGCTTAAGAAAGGCCATGTCATATTTGATGACTTTTCCAATGATTTTCAGTCGTAGCCTTCATTTACATAATCTTAGCGAGTCAGAGGCAGTTGATGTTGTGCTCCGGTGAAGGTCAGTCATGTGGTTTGACATACCCAGTGATTCACTTTGACTATGTTCAGGATTCGGTCTGACAAAGTCAAACAGGTTTGGCTCTGGGCTCTGTGTGCATGAGAGCTGACAAGCAATTAATGCTCATCTGGAAGTACAATTTGTATAATGCAGTGATGAGAAATAAGGAGTGCAGGTGTTTTGGACTTCGCAAATGGAAGAGGTGGTTCTCTGTCTGATGTCTCATGTTTTATGTATGACAAAAGAATTGAAAAAAAGAAAAAAGAGAAGAGATTGTGGTTGAACTTGGATGTTCCTGTTAACCCTTCATGCAACACCAACTCCATCAGGCAGTCACAAAAAGAGATGAACATGACTGTGATGGACAGTTGGCAAAGTCACGTAATATGACATTGGCTTAAGATTTACAAATCATAAATCACAAATAAAGTGCTTATTTTTCTCATTCTGCAGTGTTGCACATTGAGAGCTAGCTGGATCCTAATAAAATAACTTGCCAACCCAGGAGCTTTATTCAGTTTTAATAAGCATCAACTAAGGATTTTACATTGAAGTATCGACTGCTGTGAGACATATTATCTGAACATTCTAAGGAAATTTTATTTTTGCTTTTTGATTGAGCATTTTGATAACCACTAAAGTAGTATTATTTGGATTTATATACAGTAATAAGTAAAGCTGAGAATTTTCTGTGTACAGATTAAAGTGGTGTTTCTGAGAAACCAGAATCTTCTTAGGATAAACTAATTTGGAAAATAATCTAATGTCAAAATACTGAGGAGTCAATTAGAGTGTAGATCACCTGAAACTGTCAAATGTAGCTCAATGCAAGTTAATCATGAATTCATAAACTGATTACAATCACAAACTGATATCTAGTGAAGTTATTAGTTGCCAGTTTGTAATGCAACCCCTGCTCTTCTTATTAGGCCACAATGAGTAGCCCTGCTTTATAATCCAAGTAACCCAATCAGTTTCCTAAATTCTGAAAACTTATTAATTACATTTCTCTATTATAAAAAAAAAATCTTAGACGACTTGGAAGGAGACGAGATGTGATTTTCTTGGAAAGATAGTTACACGTCCCGCAGGATGAGGCGTAGTACACATGCAGAGCAGGTTACAGATAATGGAAGTATGAAAATTCGAAAGTCTCAAAAAAAGGACAGTAAAGACCGCATTAGCGCAAACAAATGGAAATTATTACTCAGTGAAATAACGGAACAGCGAAAAGAGATCGAATATATTGTTCGGATTGAAGCTTTAAGTTGGAGACTTGTAAATCATCTAATTCGTGTTGCCAGTGAGAAAGATTCCAAAAATGTTGGTGCTGTATGAAGTCTCATGAGACGGAAACTTTTAATATGAGATTCTTTTAAGCCACGCCATACTTACAACCTTTGGAAGCAAGTCCCATGAGACGGTGACCTTTGCCATTAGATTCTTTCAAGTCACTCCCTACTTACAACCATTTTCAAACAAGACCACAGTCAACTAACCTCAGTCGTGTGAATGCTTTTGTCAGACACACTTCCTGCACTCTCAGCTCTTATTCATTTTATCAGGACAATAATTTTATACGATCTAGATGACACGTCAACAACTAAGCAAAGAAGAAAGAGCATGGACAAACTTTCGAAAAGGTCATTTTATTTACTAGAGAGAAAGAAACGATATTCACTCACAGGAAGTTATAAGTTACATTGACACGATGTAAGTCCAAACACAGAATCAAAATTCAATGCAATCAAGAAGAAAAGTTAATTCCAAATATTCTTTTTACTAAAGTTTTAAAGTAAAAGTGAAAATAATGCATATGTAACAATTCCCATGAAAATAACAATCTCTTTAAATTGTATATCTGGTAAACCAAACCCAGGGTTGGGCAAGCGAAGCGAGCAGGGGGCAGAGCCCCCTAGTAAGAATAAAAAACTGAGCTGGTGATGCGGCTTTATGCTGCTGAAGACACTTAATAGGCTTGAAAGTTTATGTAAAGTTGATAAATAGTGTTAAATTTATGTTTAACACTTGAAGGACTACCTATGAAATTCTAAACAGAAAATAAGGATGAAGATCAGTGCGGTTTCTCACAATTGTGTTAATTTGTTTACTTTGACAGGTTCCATAATGACACTCTTCTGGTCAAAAGACAATACAACTATGACAGTACACTCGTGCTGAGACATCTCAAGAGAAGTCAGGCCGGACATTATTATTGCAAAGCTACCAATGAAGATGGATCTATAAAATCCCAGCCTGCAAAACTCACCATTTTTGGTAAGTGATGTTGAAAAAAAAGCTGACTTGTTTCTTTCTTAGAATTTTGATATAGTTTAGCTCATTTGAAACATTGTGATTAGAATAAATCATCTGTAGTTTGTTCAAAATGTGTATATAAGCATTAACAAAGCTTAAAGAGAGTCAAAGTAGGCTTGTGTTACATAAAATATTAAATACAGTGAATTCAGAAAGTATTCACAATTTGTCATGTTGCCACCTTGTGTTAAAATCCTTTACATTTTTACTTCATCAAACAACATTTAGTACCCCAGACTGACAAAGCAAAAACAGGATTTTAAAGTATTTTTTCCAAATGTATTAAAAATAAAAAACTGAAATGTCACATTGACAGAAGCATTCAGACCCTTTGTCTCTGGGGCATCTCATTTTATTGACCATCATTGAGGTGTTTCTACATCTTGTTTGGAGTTCACCTGTGGTGAATTAAATTGATTGGCCTTGGCTAGGAAAGGCACACAGTTGTCTGTAGAGTGTTCCACAGTTGACAATGTGTATTAGAATAATGCCAAGATGCCAAGCCATGTGTTCAAAAGAATTGTCTGTGGAACTTAGCGACAGGATTGGATAAAGCTGCAAAAATGTCTGTTGCATTGAAGGTTCCCACGAACACAGTAACCTCCATAATTGATAAATGGAACATGTTTGGAACAACCATTACTCTTATTAGAGTTGGCTGCCCTGCCAAACCGAGCAATCTTGGGAGAATGGCCTCAGTAAGAGAGGTGATCAAAAATCCAATGATCACTCTGGCTGAGCTTCAGAGAACCTGTGTGGAGAATGAAGAAACTTTATGGCAAAGTGGCCAGAAAACACATGAAAGCCTGCTTGGTATTTGCAAAAAGGACTTTCAGACTATGAGAAACAAGATTATCTGATCTGATGAAACCAAATTTTTGGCCATAATTCTGAGTGTCATGTCTTGAGGAAATCAGACACCTGCACAATATCATTTCAACTCGTGAAACATGGTGGTGACAGTATAATGCTCTGGTGTTGTTTTTAGTGGCAGGGTTGGGAGACTAGTCAGGGTTAAAGGGACGCTGAATGGATTAAAATACATAGATATCTTTAATGATACCAGCTACAGTGTGCTCTGGACTTCAGACTGGGACAACAGTTCACCTTTCAAAAGGACAAAAAGACACTAAGCACAAAGTAAAGACAACAAAGGAGTGGCTTAGGGACAAATTCTGTGAATCCCCTTGAGTGGCCCAGCCAAAGCCTGGACTTGAACCCAACTAAACATATCTGGAGAGAAAGTAGCTGTCCACTGCTATTCTGGTCTTCATCCTACCTGACAGAGCTGAGAGGATCTGCAGAGAATAATTGCAGAAAATCACCAAATCCAGAAGTGTGAAGTTTCTCACATAAAACCCAAGAAGTCTCCCAGACTTAATCTCTGCCAAAGGCATTCAACAAAGTACTGAGTAAAGGGTCTGAATACTTATGTCAATATGAGATTTCCTTTTTTTTATTCTGAATAAATTTACAAACATTTCTAAAATACTGTTTTGACTTTGTCATTATGGTTGGACCACACAACTCTGGGGTACTGAGTGTTGCTTGACAAGGGAAAAAAGTGAATTTCAATGAGCAGTGTAACAAAATGTATAAAAAATGAAGGGGTCTGACTATTTTCTGAAAGCACTGTAATTGCAGAACATGTACAATTTTGGGTTTTTTTATCAGTAACGCCACCTAACTTTGCATGTTCATTCTGTTAAGGATTAAGTAGAATTCCACTATCAAGGCTGCAATAAGGTACAGTGGTAATTGCTTCTGTCTTAAAGTTCAAAAGTTCCAAATTTAAATACTCACCTGGGCATTGTCTACACATAGTCTTGCGGCGTGTCTTGTGCCAACCTTGGTTTCCTCTTACATTCCAAAGATATGCACATTAAGTTAATTAGTTACTCTAAATTGGGCCAGTTTAGGTGTATCAGCAAGTGCGCCTTGTAATGAACTGGTCCTGTCTAGTGCTTGTTGCTGCTTTGTGTCTGATGCTGTCAGAATCATCTTCAGTTCCCATATACTCTTGGATTAGAAGTAGTGCATTTTCAAAATCAATGAATAGATGAACTGGAATGAATATACACGCACACACAGACAGTATAGTTCTAATCAACAGCTGAATCTTTCCAGACTTGAAAAATGAAATGTTTTTTTGCTAATCTTACATTGTATAGATTTCCAAATAAATGTTTTATAACTTTCAAGGCATGGTTCCACAATATTCTTATATCACATATACTATAAAGCAATGTCACTTGGTGATGACCCATTAAAGTACCATTCTTTTAAGCAAAGACAAGAATATGCTATTGCAGTTGGCCAAGGAATATGAAAACAGGACAGCAGAGGACTGGACAAATATTCCTTGATCTGACTAATCCTGTGTCCCACTGTTTCTTGCTGGTGGAAGGAAGTGAAAATGGTCAAAGTTCCTTGAGTCTGTGGATTTTGTTCTGCTAGAAATAAAAAAAAAATGTTTTTAGTGTTTGTTTTTATGGAACATATTAGGTCATTTAATACAAGTACATATCCAGGCTTGCAGTGGAATCAAAATAATGGCAGTACTCTTTTTATTATGATACAATAACATATTCAATCCAAGAGTGGACAGGAGAGGTGCCGCTGGTATTCACTGGTATGCTAAGTAGACAGTGGAAGAGGTGCCAGCCCACTTCAAGCACTGAACAAATATGAACATCACTGCTAATCAGTGGGAGTAATATATCTGACAGTGAATGGGCTTTTTCACCTTGGCAATGCTCAACATGTCTGAGCTAGGAAATTTCCCCAATGGCTCCAGGAACATGACAGGGAATTTAGTTTAATTCTGTCACCTTGCCATTCATCAAATCTAACTCTTTTAAGGAAAGCCATTCAGAGTAGAGATTTATTTAATTTATAGTAAAAATTAGGATAGTCTGGAGTTGCTATGGACCAGCATTTATATGCCAGTCTTCGAAAAGTATGCCAAAACAATGCCCTCAATGTTTTAAATTATTGTCATGACAGATGCATGAATATTACATTATTAGATAGTTGTCTCTAATAAAGTGGTCATGGAGTGTGTTTTTATCTTTATGTTTGCTTGACTTAAGGACTAATATATTGGTTATTTTGGGAACAGTACTTATTTCAGTTTATGTCTTTTTAGTTTTGTTTTTTTTTTCCAGTGTTTTACTGTATAAACAAATATATACAGAGCATTTTGTTTTATGGTACACACCATCAAAAGATGAAAATGTTTAATGGTAGTTCATTACGTTCCAATTGTATCAGATTTGCTTTCACCAGTACTAGCAATGTGACATTAAAATTTTAAATATCCATCCATTTTCCAACCCACACTGAATCCGAACACAGGGTCACGGGGGTCTGCTGGAGCCAATCCCAGCCAACACAGGGCACAAGGCATGAACCAATCCCGGGCAGGGTGCCAACCCACCGCAGGACACACACAAACACACCCACACACCAAGGCCAATTTAGAATCGCCAATCCACCTAACCTGCATGTCTTTGGACTGTGGGAGGAAACCGGAGCGCTCGGAAGAAACCCACGCAGACACGGGGAGAACATGCAAACTCCACGCAGGGAGGACCCGGGAAGCGAACCCAGGTCCCCAGGTCTCCCAACTACGAGGCAGCAGCGCTACCCACTGCGCCACCGTGCCGCCCAATATTAAATATAGGCCTGTTAATTTGCCCAGATTATGAGACTGAATAATGACTGGCAAAGACAGGGTGATCACATTATATGTACAGTTAGAAAGTGCAACATGAATTAAACATGTTTGAGAACATATTCAGGTATCTGCTGCAGGCAAGCTTCTAAACAAAAAAACTACACCACCATGTAATTCAAAATTGTGATTGTCACATAGAAACTCTGGAAATAAATTATACTTTTTGAGATCTTGCAAGGAACCTTCTCATGAAAATACAAGATGAAGTTGATGTTGGCCATTCATTTCACTTATTCCACACTGGGGACAAAGTCAGAGGTTAGGATTTTGTTTATCATGTAGTATTTATGTTTTTGTGTTCACTAAATCAGGAAGCTAATTAAAAGGCAAGCTCAGTTAATAGAACACACTCTGGACCCGTCTCCTGGTATCTCCTCCAGGCTCTTAAGACCTTCTTGTGATGGAATATATGGATGTGCCATCCTGGAGGAGATAGACTACCTGTGCAACCTGAATCGGCTGCATGTACCGCCTCATGATACCAGCAGTGACAAGGACACTAACAAAACATCAAACTAGAGAAGTATCAGTCAGGAAGGATAAGTAAAGAGCAATTGTCTGTGACCACCAGCAGCAAAATCATTCCCTTTTTGGGGGTGTCTTGCTGTTGCCTTTCCAGTGTATCTGTTGTCGCTTTCATTTGTACCAAAGAAGGTAATGCTGATTCACAATCACTTATGCTTCCTAAATGGACAGATTGATATCCCTGAAGATTAACTTACTTGGTGTTAAGCTCTGATGATTGTTTCCTTAATTTTTCGAGTAGTATATTTATTTAAAAAACTTCTGTAAAAAGCCAAAACAATCTATCTATATTATATGCAACTCCAAATTATGCCTAATTAAACTATGTACTTTACAATGCAGGGGTGCTTTTTCATCAAAGATGCTGAGCCAGCTGGGGTCATTTTAAGCTTGGGTGATCAGTTTGATAAGAATATCTTAACTCTAAATTGTTTCCTTTGTTTGTTTTTTGTTTTTCTTTTTGTTTGTGATTTGTTTTTTAAGGTTCCAATGAGCCTTCATGTAATCCAGTTCCGGAGAGTTATCTCATTAGATTACCTCACGACTGCTTACAAAATTCTTCAAACTCTTTCTACTATGATGTAGGCAGATGCCCATTGGTCACATGCGTCGGACAACTTAAGAACAGCATAAGTTGCACAGACACCACATCTTACTGCTGTGGAGTTGAAAACCTAGAAGAACAACATGTTTCTTGCAATGGTTACCTTCTGCCAATAAAGGTGGTAACCAAATGTGGATGTCAAAAATGTGTTGAAACAAAGGTGGTGGTATATGGGCGTGCAGTGGCCGCAGATAATGGAGAGCCTATGCGCTTTGGACATATTTTTATGGGAATGAGCAGAGTTGGCAGGACTGGCTACAAAGGAACATTTTCTGTTCAGGTACCGACAGACACAGAAAGACTGGTGCTCACGTTTGTTGATCATTTACAGAAGTTTGTCAACACTACCAAAGTTTTGGCCTTTAATAAAAAAGGGGGCTCTATTTTCCATGAAATTAAACTTTTGCGGAAGCAAGATCCAGTCACATTGCTTTCAACTCAGACCAACACAATCACTCTGGGTAAAAGTGAAGGACAAGAAGCCATTGCTGAAATGGAAATTCCCCCACAAGCTTTTTACAGGGAAAATGGTGATGTTTATACTGGGAAAGTTCAAGCTAGCATAACATTCTTGGATCCCCGAAAAATGTCTACAGCTTTAGCTGCTCAAAGTGATCTTAACTTTATTGATACAGAAGGAGATGTTTTACCTCTGTGGACTTATGGAATGTTTTCTGTCGATTTTACCAACGAAGAAGGCACAGAGTCTCTCAATGCTGATCAAGTCAATGTTTTTCTGGACTCAACACAAATTACAATTCCTGGACATCAGGAAAAAATGAAACTGTGGTCCCTCAATCCACAAACTGGTCTCTGGGAGGAAGAAGGAGATTTTCATTTTAAAAAGGCAAGACGGGGTAAACGAGAAGAACGAACATTCTTAATTGGGAACATGGAGATCCGAGAAAGACGCTTGTTCAACTTGGATGTTCCTGAAAGCAGAAGGTGCTATGTTAAAATAAGAGCATTCAGGAGTGAAAG
Source organism: Erpetoichthys calabaricus (assembly GCF_900747795.2). NCBI lineage: Eukaryota > Metazoa > Chordata > Cladistia > Polypteriformes > Polypteridae > Erpetoichthys > Erpetoichthys calabaricus. The sequence continues at coordinate 48,406,377 of NC_041410.2, read as the reverse complement.
ATTTATGCCAAGTGAACAGGTAGAGGGAGTTCTTATAAATTTGATCAACATGGAACCAATGGATGGATTTTCTACAAATCCCAAAGCATGGGGAAGGTTTGACAGTGCCATTACTGGATCTAACGGTGCATGCCTACCCGCTTTCTGTGATGACCAAAATCCTGATGCTTACTCTGCCTTTGTCACGGGTAGCCTGGGTGGTGAGGAACTAGAAGCTGTGGCCTCTTCCCCAAAGTACATACCTAATGTTATTGGAGTGCCACAGCCCTACTTAAACAAACTTAAGTATCAAAGAAGTGACCATCATGATCCCAAAGCCAAGAAAACTGCCTTCCAAATCAATGTTGCAAAACCAAATCCAAATGCTGCAGAAGAAATCAATGGACCAATTTATCCTTATGAGAATCTCAAAGATTGTGAAGAGGCATCTTTTTCCAGTGGTCACTTCAGATTTCATAGAGTTGAAGGTGATAGATATGATTTTAACACTGTTCCTTTCAATGAAGATGACCCAATGAGTTGGACCCAAGACTATCTTAGCTGGTGGCCAAGACCACAGGAATATAGGGCATGCTACATAAAAGTAAAAATTAATTCTCTTCAGGAAATTGTTGTTCGCTCCAGAAACATGGGGGGTACACATCCACAGACAGTTGGCAAGTTATATGGAATTCGAGATGTTCGTAGTACACGCGATATGGAGCAGCCTACTGTGTCAGCTGTCTGCCTGGAATTTAAATGTAGTGGAATGCTATATGACCAGGATCGAGTGGACCGCTCACTGGTGAAAATTATCCCTCAGGGAAGTTGCAAAAGAGAACATGTTAATGCTATGCTCCAAGAATACTTAGTGAATCACCTTCCCCTTGCTGTCAATAATGATACCAATGAGTTCACTATGTTGGCTCCCTTGGACCCTCTTGGACATAACTATGGAATATACACGGTTACTGACCAGGATCCTCGGACAGCGAAGGAAATTGCTTTGAGCCGCTGTTTTGATGGAACTTCAGATGGCTCATCTCGAGTTATGAAGAGTAATTTAGGTGTAGCCTTAACATTTAAGTGTGGAGAAAAGGAAGTTGCTCGTTCCAGTCCATTTCAGACACCACAGCGCCTCCCTGATGAGTCGGTAGCATTGAGTTCTTTTCGGAAACGAAGAACAAATAAAAGACAGAGAGGTGGGATTGCTCGCAACCAAAGTAGAGCTAGAAAGACAGTATGAATATGAATAAATACTGGGGTACAATGTCATAACACAATAGGCAAGTTGTATTTCAAATTTCAGACATTTTTCTGATTACTGACACTAAGAACATTTCCAGGAAAATGAAACACACACACACACTATATGAAAAGCTGTTAGTTTTACATGTTTGCAGTAGTTTATGAAAACCATGCACCATAAAAGGAATTTCTACTGATCTAAAAATATACATAAAATGAACTGATTTTTACTTGTTTGGCAAATACCAACATAAAATTCATCCCCTACCCACCTCAGAACATTTGCATGCTTAGACAGAGTGTATAGAGCTGTTCATCAGAATGTCTGAGGTTTTCTTTGTTTAGTTTATTTTAGTAAACAAACTTTCCAATATCAATGTGTATGTTTTAGTGAATGTCTAAGAAGTAAAATACATTAAACATTCAATGTTGGCTGTTCAATCAGAAAATCTGCAACAAGAATGTGTATAAATATATATAAATATCATTTGTTTCTGGATTCCATTTTTAACTTGAAATGTAATTTGGAACATATTCTGAACTCATAAACTAAAAAGGTAAATGTCCAGGCTGACATCTTGCAACACAGGTATGTACTGACTGCTGTAAATGGCAGCAGTCTGACATGAGAATGGAATTAGTGGACGGGAGCTGGTGATATAAAATATCCAACGTAAAAACATGGAGATCAAGAGTCAAGGAAACAAGTTCAGAAAGATAAGCCAAAATCGTAGTTAAAAGAGTGGAAAAAAAAGCAAAGTACGCTTTCTTTGTGAACAGAGCCAAGACATAAAATGAAGGAGATAGTCAAAATACAGAAAAAGTTCATAACCAGAAAGCAATATAAAACCTACCAGTTAGGGTTTTAAATTGTATCCACAACCTTGGACAACCAGAAAGTATACAGTCCTGGCCTTTATACCTTCAAAATGGTGATTTCTCATGCCGCACACATTTGGTTGACCTTTTACCTAACAATAGCATAGCAACCATACAGAGAAACACATCAAAGTGACGGAGGCCTTACGATATGTTCTGCAAAAGAACATGTTTACATATTTTAACACTCTTAAAAACAAGTTGAAACAAGAAATATAAATTAACCACTGAATTCCTTGGTCTCCAAAACCCCTAAAACAATGTTCTAGATATTTAGAGACCTGGGGCTTAATGTATAATCAAAGTGAAAAAATGATGTGGCAGGCTAGTCCATTTTGCCGAAATTTCATTGCAGCAACTCAAAATTGTACTCAGTAGTTTGTATGGCCCCCACATTCTTGTATGCATGCCTGACAATGTCGGGGCATACTCCTAATGAGACGACGGATGGTGTCCTGGGGGATCTCCTCCCAGATTTGGACCAGGACATCACTGAGCTCCTGGACAGTCTGAGGTGCAACCTGGTGGCGTCGGATGGACTGAAACATAATGTCCCAGAGGTGTTCTATTGGATTTAGGTCAGATGAGCATGGGGGCCATTCAGTGGTATCAATTCTTTCATCCTCCAGGAACTGCCTGCATACTCTTGCCACATGAGGCCGGGCATTGTTGTGCACCAGGAGAAACCCAGGACCCACTGCACAAGCATAGGGTCTGACAATGGGTCCAAGGATTTCATCCCAGTACCTAATGGAAGTCAAGGTGCCATTGTCTAGCATGTAGAGGTCTCTGCATCCCTCCATGGATATGCCTCCCCAGACCATCACTGACCCACCACCAAACCGATCATGCTGAACAATACTACAGGCAGTATAACATTCTCCACAGCTTCTCCAGACCCTTTCACATCTGTCACGTGATGAGGGTGAACCTGCTCTCATTTGTGAAAAGCACAGGGTGCTAGTGGTGGACCGGCCAATTCTGGTATTGTATGACAAATGCCAATCTACCTCCACGGTGCCAGGCAGTGAGCACAGGACCCACTAGAAGATGTCTATTTATGATTGTTTGGTCAGAGACTTTCACACCAGTGGCCTCCTCAAGGACATTTTGTAGGGCTCTGGCAGTGTTCATCTTGTTCCTCCTTGCCCAGAGGAGCAGAAACCGGTCCTGCTGATGGGTTAAGGACCTTCTACGGCCCTGTCCAGCTCTCCTAGAGTAACTGCCTGTCTCCTGGAATCTCCTCCATGCCCTTGAGACTGCGTTGGGAGACACAGCAAATCTCCTGGCAATGGTATGTATTGATGTGCCATCCTGGAGAAGTTGGACTATCTGTGCAACCACTGTAGGGTCCAGGTATCACCTCATGCTACCAGTAGTGACACTGACCGTAGCCAAACACAAAACTAGTGAAAAAACAGTCTGAAAAGATGAGGATGGAGAAATTTCAGTGGTCTCCACTTGTTGAACCATTCCTGTTTTGGGGGTCGTCTCATTGTTGCCCCTCTAGTGCACCCGTTGTTAATTTAATTGACACCAAAGCAGCTGAAACTGATTAACAACCCCCTCTGCTACTTAACTGACCAGATCAATAGCCCAGAAGTTTCATTGACTTGATGCTATACTCTGATTAAAAAGTGTTTCTTTAATTTTTTTGAGCAGTATATACCGGTATTAATCAACTAATCAGACATACAGTGATGCAGTGATAGTACTGCTGTCTCATAGTAAGGAGTCTGGAGGTTGTGTCCCGGGTGTTCTCTGCATGGAGTTTGCACATGGGTTTGCTCCGTTTTCCTCCCATGGTCCAAAGATATGGAGGTTAGGTGAACTGACAATGTTACATCACCCTCTGGTTTGAGTGTGTTCACCCTGCAATGTGCTCGAGCCTTGCCCAAAGATTGTTGTTGCCCACAAGCTAGCTAGGATAGTCTCCAACTGCCCACTGCCCTAGATAAGCTGGTTTAGCTGGTGGATGGATCAACAGCTACTATAATCTATCCCACTTGCTTGTTGCCAATCATTAAAATAGATAAATACTTTGTATAATTTCAATTACAGTTTAGTTCCCTATTTCATATTTAGCTTGAGAGAGGTTATTTCAACTTAAACATGTTGAATTCAGTATTTTACCCATTAATGTGCCCAAAAGACAATCCTGCTAGCAAGCAGATCCTCGGTAGTCAGCAAGAGCAATTGCAATAGTAGCAGCAGCTTATGTCTGCCTATACAAATAGTGGCATGGCAGTCTGAGTAAATCTCTTACACACACCACACTGTGACAAAGTATTTTAAACAAAAAATGGCATATCTGTCTCTTTGATAAAGCAAGTATATAACAGAAATCACTTCAACATTCAAGTCATTTAACTAAGTTGCACCTGAATGTTATGCTACATGTACATTTTCTAACTTCTTAAAATAGTAAACTGTGTATTTTACAACAATTAAAAAATGAAGAGAAACTTCAAAAAAGAAAGTTTTTCATTTAATATTGTTAATGGTATTTGTGTCCTCTTTTATGAGGATGACTGGCTTATAAGCCGATTTACATGTCCTAGAACTAGCACTAGAAAAGTCTGCATAGGATTTATGAATGGTTGAAAGTTTCTGTAACTTTAAGCCAATTTTCACACCAAGTTTATGTTTTATAAATCCTGACTTTTGTGTTACAAAATGGCTTACATTAAAAAAAAGCAATCATGACAGGGTACTGGCATTTTGAGGACTGCATTGCATCTGCATTACAATATGTCAAAACTCCAAGGTTTTTTTTTTGTTCACGTCTAGGGCTGAGTAAAAATATTGATTTACTGATTGTTATTTTTCATCTAAACAATTTGATATTGATTCTTAAAGTCTCAAGATCAATATCGTGAATCTCTATACTGCTCTATTACTATATGTAGATTTTCGCTTTTCTTCGTCTGTGGCATCCAATCCATTTGCTGTCACTAATGCACCTGTTAAGACTTTCTACAGAAAAACACTTTACTACCTCACATAAAATGGTGTGCTCTCCTCAACTGAAATTTGCATCTTCGACATTTAAATCAGATGTATGGACTTGCTATGGATTCAAACAGTGCATCAGTAAAGAACAACTGGACATAAGCAAAGCCATATGTACGTTGTGCAACTCAGAAGGTTAAGTGTTGTTGTTGTAATACAGGAAATTTGGGAAATTTATCCCGATACCACCCAGAAATGTAATCTCAGTTAACATCCAAATGAGTAAAGCCTAAACAATTTATGCTGGAAATGGCAATTCACTCCAAGCTTTCATTTAATTTGCTTTGGGCCCAAATAAATAGCAGAGTCTATAGCAGTTTTTATCTGTAATGATAAGAGACCCTACACCATTGTTTAAAATGAGGGGTTTCGACAAATGATACAAGTCTTGGAACTGTAGTATGCTATACCAACCAGAAAGCAAATGAATGCTGCATGCCAGTCACTCCGGGGGCAACCTCATAGTCTATATGCAGAGCAGCTGAGATAACTTGCTGTTGTTAGGAAAACCTTTCTTGCACTTCCAAAGTGCTGTTCCATCACGTGACTGCATAAATCCCAAGTTTGTGTGTTGGCAAGTCCAATAGACATTGCTTCTCTTTAAGTACTTGGCTAACCATGCTGCAGTGGAAAAGCTTTGCATCGTGCCTCACCTGATTGAACAAGCGGGCAATTGTTGGAATTTTCACAGCAGCCTGCGATACCAAAGTGAGCGTGTGCACAAAGCAGCCAACTTGAAGTAGCTCCATAGTCTGTACCGCACAGATCATATTAGCTAGCAGCATTGTCAGTCACGATGGCTGGTTCTTTACCTGCCACTGTCAACAAGCATCAGAACTACACCTTCATTTTAAAACACTTCCTTTTGGTCTGAGGAGGATCTGTGAAGACACATTCTTGAGACTGATCAATGCGACTGAAGATGTATGTAGCTTATAAAATTATAAAAAGTCTTTCTGCTGTATCTTTAATTACGATTGATTACATCGGGACATTGGCGCTAATACCCAGCCCTATTCACATCTCCTGAAAAATACTAGTGTTATGATTATTAAAAAAGCTCATTATTAGCTGTGCAGATGTGTTCATGTTATATCGATTGCTACTATTAGTGACATGGCATCCATTGAGCTTATGTTTAACTTCTGTAAACAGTGTGAGAACAGCAAGTCAGAGGGAGAGATGATCCGCAGGAAAGTCGCATCAACTACTGTGAGTAAGCCAGATGGCAACTGGCTAATGGATATCTTCTTTAGCTAAGGAGAAATGACAACTCTGATTTCACTGCCCCATCCCCTGGCTTGTGTCTGTCCTCTATCTCAGGGAGGATCATTAGCAAGATGGTAGCAGTGGGGACTGTTCCAAAATCACACCGGTGGCAGGCTAAAAGAATTTGCAACAGCACACGAGGTCACTGATTCCACAGTCAGAATCCTCTTTGGCAGCTGGTCTGGAGGAGATCTCCATTATGACTCAGTGGTCTGAAACAGTGCTTTCTGATCTGGAGGCCCATATCGGATTCGCACTACCAAAGGAAGACATTAGGCTAAGAAATGGGGGAGACAACCTGAGTGAATTCTTTACTAATGACAGTTGGCATCCTTAAAACTCTGTAGTTTAAATGAAAGATTTACAAATTAGAGGACTGAAGGAGATGGACAATTAAGTGAGTGCCCAAAAACCACCATCCTCATTCTAATGGATATACTGTATTTCCAGGGTATTGTATAATCTGGTAGGTATTGTCTATAAGGAAAAGTTAAGATTCTGACCAAGTATAAGAAGTTATTAACATGTTTCACCATTCCTGGGTAGGAATAAAATAGCATTTGAATGTCTGTAGAGCTACAGAGATTTTCTGTACCTTTTGAAATATTAAAAGAAAATATATTTTTATTTAAATCAAGGTTACATTAAAAAATTACATTTTTTCAAGATAAGGTTTACAAACTGTATTTTCATGTGTAAAGCAATGGGATTCTGACTTACAGGTCCCCCTCAGACTGATTTCAATATATTGTAACGGCATCAATTAAAGTGTATATAGAAAGTGGTATGTTCATCAAGCAGAGAAAATGTGGATGCAACTGTTTGAAATTGATGAGTATCTGCATAACTTCCTATAGTGTGCATGCATCAGAAGTGGTGCTGTACTGTATATCATTTTTAGCTTAGACTAATAAGTATATAAATCAGCTGTAACTGCAATTCTGCACTCACACCAGCATTTCTTGTATGCTTCCATATTGTTAACATGAAATGAATTACTGTGAGCCTTCAGTAGATGATAAATGTCACTGGTAAGTCATTATTACTTATAAAGAAATGAGTGGATTGTTCATTTACGCCAGGGGTGTCAAGCTCAGTTTTATTCAGGGCCTAAAATAACATCTCATATGCCAAAGTGGGCCGGAATATATCAATAAAAGTCATTGGAAAAAAGAAGAAATCTCACGTTACTTGTGTCACATAATCCGTGTGTCAGTTATCCAGCTGTAGGCTCAAAACATGCAAAACACAAACTTATTAAAATATATACTTCAATATTCAGTGCACATCATATACAAGAAACTAAAGTCTGATGGAACTGACTTTTTGAACTAAAGAAAGGACTCGATTAACGAATGAGGTGGAGAGGCAGATCTTCAGTTCAAAAACTAAAGCTGAACCACACATTCAGATGTTACAATGTATTTGTGTTTCGTATTTATTTCAGTCTGCCATTATTCCTGGATTTTTAACACTTTTATCAGGTTTTTGATTATGAAGAATCTACATATTGTGTTCTTTTAAGGTATTGACCTTCGGTAACATTTTTGTATTTTTACATTTACTATTTTGCCACCATTTTCTTTTTCTTACAGGTGCTGAATTTTTTTTATAGTTTTCCTAGGTAACAGCCCAGATTTGTATGGCTTGTGACATTATAAGGTTGCTAATTAGGCCACATCTCTATCCGAAATTGCAGATATCAACCTTTTTCGTTGCAATTCAAAATTCTAATTGTGTTCGTACTTTGGTAATGTCTTTTTGACTTTGATATTTTCTTCATGGCTTTAGTGCTCAAAACGTTAAACTTCTGGTTGCAATGTTTGTTTAGCTCTCTGACTATTATTATATGGAGTTTTCTCCAAAGCAAAATAGGTGTGAGGCCTCTAAAAGCTGCACCTCAAGCAGGCCAGGATTTTCACTGGTCTGACAGGCAGAGTTTCACCTTAACTCAGTTAGGCCCCTAAGGCTACTTGTTGGCTTCAACTGGATCTTCCAAGATGGTGCTTCTCCGTTCAGCTGATGTCCAGGGTGCTCCATTAAGATTGTACATTTACTTAAACTTTTGGTTATTTCTCATCACATCGGTTTGACTGTTTATAATAGGGGAACGCTTTTAAACATTGGGAACCAGTTTTCTCACTATTTCGAGGTGATCTACCTATTGACCCATCGGGTCCAGGTGAGATCCTACGTGATGAGGGGAACAATAATGGTGCTACAGGAGCCAAACCACAGTGACGGAGAAAAACACTACAGCAAAAAAGTTGGCATGCAGAACAGACTGAGGAATAAACCTCATCATTCTCCACTGCCTGGTATCCTGCTTGCAAATGTCAAATCACTTGGAAACAAGATGGATGATCTCCGAGCAGGCTTTCACCTGGAATATCGGACTGAGCAGTAACCCCATCTGAATATTTCTCCGCGTTTTGGATGAACAGAACGGCTGAATCACGGTAAAGTAAAAGGTGGAGGCATTTGTTTTGTGATAAACAGTAAATGGTGTGATCCCAGAAACATCCTGACTCTTTGACACTCCTGCTTTGCTGATCTGGAACATCTGATGCTCATCTGCTGCCCTCAGTACTTGCTGTGTGAGTTTTCTGCTATTATAATTACCTCTGTATATATAAATCCTCAGGCTAACGTAGCTAAGGCTTTGTCTAAGCACCATGAATCTACACACCTCTTTGTCCCATGTAGACAGCAACACGGGGAATTATGTAAGATTGCTGTTTATAGACTACAGTTCAGCCTTTAAACACCATCGTCCCACACTTACTGGCCACCAAGCTTAAAGACATGGGTCTGAACAACCCCCCCCCACCCCTGTGATTGGATGCTGGATTTTCTAATGGGCAGGCCATTAGTTGGTGAGAGCAGGCAACTGTTTCTCCTGCAATATCATTGCCAACACAGGAGTTCCACAAGGCTGTGTACCGAATCCCCTGCTGTACTCCTTTTACACACATGATTGTGTGGCCGACCACTTAACCATTGTTAAGTTTGCTGACGACACAGTGGTCTTAGGCCTCATTCCCAACGATGACAAAGAGGCCTATCTGGATAAGGTAGAACCTGGCAGTGTGGTGCCATACTCATAACTTCTTACGGAATGTCAGCAAGACCAAGGTGGACTTCAGGTGGAAGCAGCAGCAGATCTACAGTCCTATCAGCATAAATGGGGATCCTCTTGAGAGGGTGAGCGGATTCAAGTAACCTGGGTGTGTACATCACTGAGGATATGACATGGGCCCAGCACACGCAAACTCAGGTTAGGAAGGCAAGACAGTACCTATAACACCTGAGGCAGCTGAGGAAAGTCAAGGTCTCACCAATTATTTTGAAAACATTTTACACTGACACCATAGAGACCATCCTAACACAGAGCTGCTTATCATGGTTTGGAAATAGCTCAGTCCGAGATCACAAGCCATGAAGAGAGTGGTGCACTCAGCAGACCACATCTTACGTTTGGCACTGCCCTCTCTGCAGGATATCTACACCAAGTGCTGCAGGACCAGGGCAATAAAATAATTATGGACTCTACCCACCCCAGCAGCAGACTGTTCAGCCTGCTCAACTCAGGCAAGCAGCTACACAGATTAATTTCAAAAACTGAAATGCTCAAGAGGAGCTTTTACCCTCAGGCTCTCAGGATGCTGAACTCTAACATGCCAACAAACATTTGAACCTAAAATTCACTTTAACTTACTGCACAGCCACTTTATAATTTTTACTGCTTGAGTTTTTGAGTTTAATTTAATTTTAATCTAGTGTAACTTTAACTTAATTCATCTTAGTTATGTTGTATGTAATTTGGTTAATTTTTTATCCTTTTTTTATTTTATTATTTATTATGCTGTGTGTTTGCTGTTGTTTTGTACAATCTTAGAGTAGTCCAGCTTTTCAGATCACTGTATGTAATACCTGTAGAACTGCAGTGTGACAAATATAACTCTTGAATTTAGACCCAAAAATGGTCGAGCGGGCAAAGCAACTATAAATATCACCAAACTTTAACAAAAATCCCACAAGAGGGGGATGACCATAAACCCTCACCTTATAGTAAAAGGGTAAATGAAAATATCTTTATAAATAAAAGATTTATTATCAAAATAGCAAAATACAAAGAAAACCTCAGCAGAGCAAAAAGAGGCACAAAGGAGTTATCTAAAAGGCAATCCACAGCAAACAAGTCTCAATATGATCCTCAAAAACCAGAATCCTTAATACAAAGGTAGATATAATCAAATGTAAGAAAATCCAAAATAGAAAACACAGTACTCACTGAATCTCCAAAAATGAATGATTCCCATCTCCTGTGCCTTCTCCATCCATTATCCAATCCGCTATATCCCAACTACAGGGTCACAGGGGTCTGCTGGAACCAATCCCAGCCAACACAGGGCGCAAGGCAAGAAACAAACCCCGGACAGGGCACACACACACCAAGCACACACTGGGGACAATTTAGAATCACCAATGCACCTAACCTGCATGTCTTTGGACTGTGGGAGGAAACCAGAGCACCTGGAGGAAACCCACACAGACACGGGGAGAACATGAAAATTCCACGCAGGGAGGACCCAGGAAGCGAACCCGGGTCTTCTAACTGCGAGGCAGCAGTGCTACCACTGCACCACCCCCCGTGCCTTCTCATTTAATTTAAATAGCCTGAGGGAGGGCTCAAGAGTTCTGACATCAGGGTGGCCCTGCCTCCTGTGGCTCCACCCACAAAGAACAACTACATTTGAAGTGACAGTAGTCAATTGAAAAGTTACATATAAAATAAAATTACTTGCACATCTGAAAAATAACTCAGAATTAACAAAAACAACAATAAAACATAAATTACACATACATTTGAACAGGTACACAACACTGACTGTCTCTTCTCCTGATCCTTTTTCTCATTTTCTGATGTTTTTGAGTTTAGTACAACAAATCGGAACAAGGCACATAGGTAGTTGAATTACCATATAATGGTAACATAAAATATGCAAGCAGCTACTAACAAGGCTTAACAAAAAGTTAATACTGAAAAATAACCAAAAATGCACAATTAATAACAAAATGAACAAATATAACAAAAACAGAGACCGGGTGGACCCGTTGCTACACCATAACTCACACAGTACTTTTGAAACCTGCTGGCTAATTAAATTAGTTTTCCTGTGGATTTCCCAATTAGAGTTTGATGCTCTTTGCCCCCTTGTACTCAGCTCTTTGCTGACTCACTTAATCTGTACATCTTCAGGACTACTCTCTGCCTTCTGTGATGCCTGTCATTTTGACACAAGCAATGTGATTATGTAAAGTAATCGGATTTACACAGTTTTACTTTTGAAAGAATTCTTCACCTGACTGATGGATTATGTGACAAGAGTAACCCAAGATTTTTTTTCATGGATGTTTTGGTATTGTTTTCTGTTCTTCAGTATTTCTCCCCATTGATGCCATTTGTAATCAGTAATCTTGTTACCTCACTTCTCCATAAAAAGATGGGATTAATAATTCTTCTCAGCCATTAGTACAAACACCACAATGAAGTAACAGACAAAAGAAAATGATCATTTTTAGTAGGTCTCAGTGGGAGGGTCTCAGTGTGATGGTGAACTGTTTTAAATATATAATTTTCAATTTTGTTACCATAGTGGCTAAAAGGGAGATTTCAAAGCCCTCTGGTTGTATGTGAAGTCTTCTGCTCACCCATCAAACCCAAACATCCTCAATTTTGCACTCTGGTGACAGCTGTTAGAGACAGCTAATGGGTAACAATTGAATTCCCTAGCTGGGATATAAACCAGAGAAACGCTTATTTTACTAATGTCTGTCTAATGCAATTACATGTTCCTGTACAACTTGTAAAAGGGATTTCAAATCAAATTATGGCCGTACTGAGCTTATCATGATGCAAACAAAGGAGACATGAAGATATGGCCTAGCAGTTCAATGTTCTGGAAATGGACGAACCCTCCCCGGGTTCTGCACCTTCTGATTGCTGTGATAGCTTCTCTGACTGTTAGAACCCCAAACAACATGTAAACTAACTACTACAAAAATCATCTAAATCAACTATGTGTTATTTAACTATGCAACTGGTCTTAATTTACTGACAAGAACTTGCAATGCTAAGAAGTACAATAATCAAATCAAAACATCAAATAAGTAATTAAAGAGGAAGAAAAGAGAAATAAGGTTAGAGAAATAGAAACTATAGAATAAATACTTAAACACCATGACAGAACGAGGACATACAGAAATCCAGACTTCAGATTAACCACCAATATTGGAATTTAAAGGGTAAGAAACTAATAGCAAAATACATACATACATATAACACCACTTAAAAATGCAACTTCAAAGGAAAACCAAATGCCAAAGTTCTAAAATCCAGTCGATTAGCTTTCAAAGAGAATGTACCCAACTTAATACCAAAGCAGAGCCTCTTTTTATTTGGACGCCCAAACAGACACTAAAAACCTGACTTTGACACAAAGTAGATTCTTTAAGACTTATCACATTACAAGATTTTTGAACCAATATTCAATTTTAGACTTTATATGCATAATTGTAGTAAATCTGTGGTCTGCCATCCCCACCAGCTCAGTCCAAACAGTCTGCAACTCACCCGACAAAATTAAACAGGTCTGATGTTATCCAAATCAGCCTCATTTATGTTACTTTGAGTTAAATGTCTATAACCCCATCATCCTTCATTCAATATTCATGTTCTATTCCCTCAAAATAAAGATCAGACATACACATTCCTTCCACAGGTGTTGGAATAAGCTTCTAAACATTATATTATATTATCCATCCATCCATCCATTTTCCAACCCGCTGAATCCGAACACAGGGTCACGGGGGTCTGCTGGAGCCAATCCCAGCCAACACAGGGCACAAGGCAGGAACAAATCCTGGGCAGGGTGCCAACCCACCGCAGATATTATATTATATTATATTATATTATATTATATTATATTATATTATATTATATTATATTATATTATATTATAGTGTCAGTGAAAGTGTCAGGAACACTCAGAAAAAAAATGTTATGAAATATCAATGTGCCAGTCGTAGTCAGGAATTGCCCTCTGCCTGATAAATCTGGAGGGTCCCCCACAGTTCCTTTAATTCATTCATTCATTCATTTATTCGTCTATTAGAAATGCCTTTTTGCTCCACTGAGCTTTGTTGTTATTGAAGAGCATTTTTTGTAAAAAAAAATAATCTTTTATTTGGTAAAGATGCTATGAGGCCATTTTTTAATCAAGCCAGGGGTTTTTAATGGATTCCCCCTCTTGTGGACATTTCTGGAACTGCTTGTGAGATTTGCTACTTTAGGACTCCTAATTATAACACCTTTACTATTTTGTGTTTAGCTGCATACTCTCCATCCATGACAATGTCACTGTTTAGAAAAGGGAACACATTGTTTTGGTGGGAATGCCCATCCATCTCACTTGTCCATCCATGATAATGGCATCCAGGTGGGTTAAGGAGGCGCCATCCATCCCAACCAGGATGCCAGCCCAATCCCGCCTTCCATCACAGTTATTAAATTTTCAAAATGTTTCTAGTGGCACATGCATTGCATGCACAAAGAAATATAAAATATTTCTTTTCTTCTTTTTTTTACAGCTACAAAGAAGATATTGTGTGCTTGGTTAAAACTGATATTTTTAAAAACATATACATTCTTTTGTTCGATTTTTTTAGTACATCGTAACCAAAAGGCATATCAAACATAAAACTTCCTGGGCTGGCATCTCCTAAATAACCGAACACTTTGGGTGCCAGTTTCAGTCAGCGCCCTTGACGTACTGCGCACCCTCCACAGCCGGCCCCCCTCCCTTCTTGCTGTTTTGCTGTTCATCAAGTACAGTTTCAGTCGCTGGCCCATTTCTCGTCCTTAATGCTGGATTTTGTAAAGCCTGCGATGGTATCGAAGACTTGCATCATTCTGCTCGCCTGTCTCTGCACGACCTTCGTGAGTTTAGGTAAATGGACCTCCTTATATATTTAAAGTTACGCCTCAGCTCCACGGACTTGCTCTTGCTCAAGGTGTGGGGTGGTTTTTGCTTGCACCTCTGAGATGTTGTGAGTTTTCCCTGTTACTTCAGCACCTGACCTCTCGGTCAGTACACACTCTTCTGGGTAAAATCGACCACTGGAGGTGTCCACGCTGGCGTCCCGTCCACGGCCGGTTCTTGCCGGATAGCGATCGGTTCCGAATACAGTAAATGGAATGGATGTTTGTCGGTAGAAGAAGGCAAACTGTTAGCCTTATTTGGCATCTGCTGCCGCGGTTGCGTTAATTGCGTTTTTCCGACATCGGATGTGATAGATTTTATTTTTTTTATGGAATTATTCAATACAGTATAATTCTATCACGTTTCTGTTTAAGTAGCTATACTCAATACATCATTTATTTAAATTCATTAAATACAAAAAAATTGGGCGTTTTTGAACATGGGTGGAGTTCGGCATGCATTGTATTGTGCTGGTTTTGTTATTTGAGGATGAATTGTGTCTTCTTTGAACATAAGTTTAGATATATAGTATCGCTTTTCAGCCTACTGCTTTTAAAGATAAGCAGTTAGCCTTAAACGAACCTGTGGGAATGAATCTGCACGCCAATGCACGGACTGATCCTACAGTGAAAGAGGTCTGAGGCACTAGTGGGACTAGGAACTGGAGTCGCCTTTATGAAACGCCTTCCTCGTCATCATTAACAGTGTTTTAATACGCAATCAAACTCCACATCAAAAAATGCGTGACGCCTGCGTAAAGGATACGTTAGTAACATCAACATTTTGTTCAACAAAAAGGTAAAAGTGGGAAAATATAACAGCTTAATGGACTGCCATTTCAGAATTAAGTGGAGAGAGGCAGCGAAGATGCGTGGGAATTGCGCAAGAAAGAAAAGTGTCACGGATTTATAATTAAATGGCCGAGGGTTTGGCATCGCGCTAAAAAACAGTTTTTAATGGAACTTATTTATAACTTATTTCTTTTATAACTTTCAGGGGATAATATTAATTTCTCCTCTCCATTCACAATATCATTACAAAAAAACGACTCAAGATCAATTCAATATTTTGTTCAAAACGGGATGTGTAGAGAATGCTGCTACCACTTTAAAGTCCGTAGGGGGTAAGGGGGCGTCGGTGCGGGATGGGCACTGTCTTTTTGATGCGGCGCTTTTCTTATCCTGCCCTTCCCGTTCATCACTCTACTCTGAGCTGGTCTCTTTCAAGCGAATGATAGAGCAAAAAAAAAGGCACCGGCACATAAAATACAATTATTTATTACGACCGACTATTACCAGCTCATGACGACTGCAACGAGAAAGCTTAAAGCAGTGCAAGAACAAAACAAACCACACCGCTCAAATATACTACTGAGCATTCTACATATATAAGTGATATCAAGAATAAGCAATATGTTAAAAGATAAAGGAATAATCCGAGCAATCCATTTCCCGAAGCACAATTTTACATTGGGTTTACATACAGTACAAGGGTAAACATCACCGGCAGTAAAATTAACACAGAAAAAAATTTAAAAATAAGGCAAACAATAAAATAAAAACAAAACAGTGGCCGACAAAACTAAAAAAAAACAAATTAAGCATGTCAGTTGCTTGAAATATGAAAGTAAATCTTTCATAAAAAAAAAATCTTACCAAATAATCACACCACAAAACTCAATCTCCCCTCCGCTACCTGCTGGTTTTAGTAGCAATAAGTCCCACCTGTTACTCCTCTCTTCAAAAAAAAACCCGAGTGGTGTAGTGGTTAGAAGTGCAGCTACAAATAATCGGTTAAGAAATCCGCCGCGGTGACGCGTGACTTTCTGTCCCAAATAACTGCGAGTTACGATAACTGGAGATTTTACGGAAGCCCACTGGTATGCGTGTGTCCTGGCATAGAATGGCACCTGATTCAGGGTTGGTTCACGATGCTATCACGTTAAACTGTGGCCGGGTCCTCCACTAAATATGATAACAGTGCTGATCAACCCATCAGGCGACATAGGCGGCAGCTGTTTCTGAAAGTCAAGAGGCGCGTGCTCCGTAAATTGTATGATTATAATGTCTGGCGGTATGTACATAAAGGTGTGGCGTTTGTGTTTCTGAGGTCGCACGCGCGCGCACGCTCCGGACACCGAGGTAGACATACCTTACCTGAGTGGGCGGAGTTACTGGGCGTCGTTTATGAAAGTATGCCAAAAGGCGCGCGTACCTTAAAGTCCGCGGTACAGTATATGCAGAAGTGGGCGTGAGCTCCGGACACCACCGTCTACTCGCTATGTACTACGAAGGCCGAAGTCCGCCTAGGGCTCTGCCCGGCACTGTATACTAAGATACAGTATATACAATATATAAATGAGACGGACTCAAAAACTCCCTGAATTGCTAAAAAAAAACTTTTATACCACTTACAGTAACTCCATTTTAGTCACCGTCAAAACAGTCCCCTTGAGATGCAATACGTCCCAGCGCTACTTGTATTCCTGAAAACATTTTCTGTATTCATCTTTTGTTGTTGTGTCTAGTGCCTCTTACTGTTCTTCCTGCATTTTTCACGACAGTAAATCAAGTCCTCTTCAGTCTCAGTAACAAAAATGAGTCACAGGATGCGTGATCTCACAATTCTGGCGGTGCAAAGCTACAAACACACATTTTTGGTCAAAAACGCTTTGGCTGACAACTCGATGAGTGCAGGTGAGCGGTCACAGTGCACAATGCCACTTCGCGGGACGTTTTTTTTTTTTTGTTCCGATGCTTTCCCGCAGATGCCTCAGTAATTCTCTGTAATGTTACAGATGAACAGTCTGTTCACGGGAAAACTCTTTATTAACAAGCCTATTAATGCAGAATAACGAGATCATCCTTGTCTTGATGTTCGAGATGACCTGACGTGAATTTTTTTCGGCTTCGAAGAGCATGATTGCAGAATAAATGTCAGAAACACGCATCTCGATCAACTCAGCACAAAGCCACTGGGCCGACTGATTAACAAGACAGTAGGCGTACGACACCTAGCGGCATGGTTGATATCTTCACCCTACTGCCGTTCTACTGACGGATTCCAGGACTGTGTGTGTGTGTGCGTGTATTAGTGTGTATTTGTGTGTGTGGTGGTACCGTGTTGCTACACAGCTCCCAGGGAAAAGGCTTATTCCAGTCTCAGTCTACGTGGAATTAGCACGACAAGCTAATATAATTTGTTCCTGCCTTACGCAAATGCAACAGGGGCAGGCATCGACCCACTTTCAGCAATAAAAATGTCGGAGCGGTACTTTAGGGCGATGCCTTATGGAAATCATTTTTGATTCCCGAAAGATCCATCCATATGAAGATTCCAGAAAGAACGTTTATTTATTTAGATCTGTAATAAGCGTTATACATAGAATAAATGTTAATAAGTAGATAAGTAGACACTGAAAGGCACTATATGAGATAGATAGATAGATAGATAGATAGATAGATAGATAGATAGATAGATAGATAGATAGATAGATAGATAGATAGTGAAAGCCACTATATGAGATAGATAGAGATAGATGGATAACGTTTTTACATGTTACCTATAATTGTACTGCAATTCATTAGTTATTTACTGCAAATTTACTAAAACATTTTAATTCAAAGTTGCCTGTGCTGTAACTTAACAATTAAATGACAACTAGCAATTCAGCTGCTACTCATTTTTCCGCTAGTCTTTTTTATTTATTAAAATGCATTTTATTTACACAGTACAAAATACAAAGCAAAATACACGTTTCTTTTTCAAATCTCCCACCTTTTAGGTTGGGGAGCATGCGCTGGTAAAATTAAAATATAGATTTTATTCCTCCGATATTTTTGATCAGGTTTAATGGCCCGATTACATATCGGATCTTTAGGCCTGAGCGAATACGAAGTTGCCAACAGCCGTACAGCACAGAGCGGTCTGACCACGAAGGAGAGCAGCCAAAACCTCATGAGAGCGTCCTTCCCAAGAACTTCATTTGGATTTCCATCAAACGGATCCCACTCGATTAATGCTTTTAATGACCACACGGTGTCTGTGCCGGCAGCATGAAACGCTAGGTGGGCCGCCCGACCGCTTCAAAAGCATTCAGAGTTCCAGATGAGCTCTCGCAGCACAAATGGAAACTACCAGACTGCTGACATCAAACTTACCTGATGAAGTGCTGGTGATGGATACTTTGAAAGCGTTTTTTCTGTTCATGAAAATAGTAAGGAAAAGAAAAACGCTTCATTGTACCTCTTGAGGTACAATGAATCCATCCATCCATTATCCAACCCGCTACATCCTATCTACAGGGTCACGGGGGTCTGCTGGAGCCAATCCCAGCCAACACAGGGCGCAAAGCAGGGAACAAACCCCGGGCAGGGCGCCAGCCCACCGCAGGGCGCACACACACGCACACTAGGGACAATTTAGAATTGCCAATGCACCTAACCTGTCTTTGGACTGTGGGAGGAAACCCACGCAAACACGGGGAGAACATGCAAACTCCATGCAGGGAGGACCCGGGAAGCGAACCCAGGTCTCCTTACTGCGTGGCAGCAGCGCTACCCACGGCGGCACCGTGCCGCCCGAGGTTATTTTTGATGATGGTAATCTTGAAAATGAATTTTAACAACTTTCAGAAAAGATGGGCCCGTAGGAAAGCTCTTTGGTTTGTTTCTAAATTATAGCCCTTTCTTGGATTTTGATTCTTATGTTGATTATTTTCCTTGCCACTTCTTATTTTAACCCGATTCATTTCAGTTCCACCCATCTAATAAAGCCTGTTTTTTTTTACTTTACTGTTCCAGCACCGTCGTGTTGAAGTCAGACTGGCGCTTGCAGATGTTTCGATTGCACTTTGTACATCTTATTGCGCTGCATCTCCTTGTTTGTTCCCACACGCACAATTAACCCTTCATCTTCATCTGATCCTCTCGCACTTCTTTGTGCCTTGAACTTTCTTCTCCTCTGCATTCTCTACACTCTTAACAACGAAGGCTCCTTAATGAATTGTGTGATTTCTGGTAGAACCTTCACTTGACAAAGCCATGTTTCATTCTGGAAAGGGTTCTTCGCATAAGAAGTTGGTTTCTTTTCTGCTTTGACAAATGTCCTAATATGTGTAAAAACTGAAATCTTCAAAGTAGGATACACTAGCAGAACAAGAAACCCTGGACTTAGCATGTGCTGCCTGCAGTGAGAGTCTTTTTAAAATCAGGAACCCACTGGTATTTCACAGATCTTTACTACATTCATGGTTATTTACTGTATGGAGATCTAAATAAATAAAAAAGGTTCTTTCACGAACCTTCATGTGGATGGGTCTTTTGGGAAGCAAGTATGGATTGTCTATCATCGTTCTGAAGAACCACTCTGGCACAGTTATTCTTAAGAGTGTACCTGTTCGGTTTCTGTATTGGCCGCCAGTATATATGCATACATGCGAGTGGGGGGATCTGTGATGGACTGACGACAAGTCTAGAGCTGATCCTTGTAAATACTGAAAAGTCTCCGGCCCATCGCCATCCTGCAATTGAATATGCGGGCTTGAAAACATGTTATTAATTATAATAAATAACAAAATATTATATACCGGCATCTTATTGTGAGCGCTTGACACTGAGATTAAAATATAAAGGTGAATGCAAAACAAAGAAAGCTCTGCGCTGAACCATCAGTTCCTTCAGACCTTGTAAAAAAAATAAATATATTAAATCTACTAACTTGCGACATTCGTTTTAGTTTTTCTTAAAATTAATGAACTGATATCAGAAAAACAATTTATTCCATGCTTGTGTTCTGTTTTCTGTATTGTATTTACACAATTTTTCACACTCATTGCACGCCCACCGTATCTGGAAGGGGGTCTCTCTCCGAATTTCCTTTCCTAAGGTTTCTACTCTTTTAATGTTTTTTTTCTTCCTTTTTTTCTTTTGGTTCTTGTCTTCTTAGAGAGTCATTGCGGATGGGGCTGTCAAAAACAGAGCCTGTTAAGGTCAATTGAAGCATTCCTTGTGTGATTGTGGGCTATTCAAGAAATAAATGGCCGTCGCCGTTGTTGTTGTTGTTGTTGTAATTCATATATTTTGACAAAAGTGGCAGTTACTTTCAAACCGTAAGGAGAAAAAAAAGACTCGAAAGGGCTGCGATTAAGGCGTTTTACTTTACTAGCGTCAGCAGTGGAGGAGTAATAGCAAGATAGCCTGTTCCTTGATGAAGTTTGTTTGATGCTGTGGCTCGCATTTGTCCTCGAAGCCGTTCTTTCGAGTTTTTACAGATGAAACAGCCCAAGTTTTTCAATGGTCACAAAGTCTGTGCCGGCTCCGCTCTTTACCGTGTTGCTGTCCTTTCAGCACCACCGCGGCGTGTTTGCAGCGACAGGCTGACGTGTTTTTTGAGCATTTCCAAACTCTTTTTACCACGTTCGGCAACAAGTTTGGGCAATTATTCCTCCACAGCAAAGTCACGGTTTACTTCAAGATGTAAGTTCGCATCGACGACCACTCGATAATGCACTTAACACCCAGAATGTGGTGCTGTTGAGTTATCATCACCAAGTAAAGTTTCTTGCTTTAAGTGAGGCTTCATTGTATTCAAGCTTTACATTCGTTTTTTTAATTGTTAAAATATAAATCAAAACTTCAAGACGATTTGAAAATTACGTGGTAACCGCAACAGACAGAAGTGGACACAATGCAATACGTCCGTGATGGCTTATGGGTAGTTCGAACACACACACACACACACACATACACACACACACACACACACACACACACACACACATACAGCGCCGCGCTCCGCCATTAGTCAGTTGAAGCTAAATGAAGATGGACCCTCCTCTGCGGGATTGCACCATTGTTGAACAATGCGCCGTAGTGAGATTTTGAACTTCGAGGTGTGGTGTTCTTGTCTTCTACAAGAAACACTCGGGATCAGACTTAATAACTATTTAACTCTGTATTTAACAAGTTCAATTCAAAAAGATACAATACTGAGAACACACGCCATAAACATCAACTGCGGATGCCTTGTCTCTGTTACATCTACATATATTCGCACGAACTGCGTTATATGCAAATCACAAGGAAAATAAAAATAAGTTTTTTCACTTTATAATGAAATGAAGAAGCAGAAAATATTTTCTGCCTTGCCACGAAGCCATATTTGTTTGTAATTTCGCAGCAATCTGTTGGCTGTTGCCATGGCGATATATTCACGAATCACCCAGAAATATGCAATGTGTGTCACATTCGCCTCACAAAACATCATGGGGTGCTGGAAAAAAAAGGTTTGCCTAAGCCTGCTGCAAGGTGACTTTTCAGGAAATAATTCAGTGAACAAGGTCATCAACAAACCAGAAAATGTGCTGCGAAAACACTTATTTTGGGCCCCCTACAGGTCAGGGCTACTACCCTGGTAAGGCCCTTGCTAAAATCTGGACATGTTTCCTCCTAATTGTTCACATTAGAGTTTTACCATCACTCATTTACAATTTCTACTTCATTTGAACTTTTCTCTGTTTTCATGAGGGGTGCAGTTTCATAAAATAATTATGCATTTCCCTTTGACTTTTCCTCTTAATTGACCATGTGCGTGTTTAGGTTGGTGCTGGGGAATGTAACATATAGAGAGGCAGCTATGGGGGCCACCTGATAGGTTACTTTCTGCCTAATATTAGTGAGGAGCCAGCAATTTGAACAAAATTTAATTTGTTTTGTAAAGTCATAAAAAAGAATTGCAATACTATGTCATTGAGCAACTTTTAACATTATTGAATAACACTAACTGGCAGCAATCTCTGTGAGACCCCATCCCACTACTGTAGATGCTTTTCACAGTCTATGACATAAAATGCAAAGCTTATGCTTGGTAATGTTTTAGAGACAAATAAAAACAATCTGAAGTTGACATCAAACTACAACCAATTTGTATTGGTGTGCTTGCTGAAGAATTTTCTATAGATATAATCTGCTGGAATCATTTATAATAGGCAACTACAGTGTGAATGCAGAGTTGGCTCATCACAATCTGGATGTGTGCAAAAAATGGCTGCTTACCAATTTTGATGCTTTTACATATAATTTTGTGTTCTGTCTATTATATAAAAAAATCCTGTGCCTAGACAAGACTTTTTGGAAGACTTTTCCAAGTCCTGCGAGATGAGACTTTGGCCATGAGATTTTTTCAAGTCACTCTCAACCATATTTAACCATACACACGGCACTCTCACCTCTCATTCGTGTGAATACTTTTGAAAGGCACAGTTTCTGCTCTCTCAGCTCTTAATCTTAATTTTAATGTTTTTAAAGTTCCCAATAAAAGAAGATGCATTATGTCCAAATCTTATTGAAGAATTTCATCATGAAGGGTTATCAACAGAAAAAATGAGTCCACAGGTAATCCTAGCACAGAGAAACAATGAAGTCAAACGAATGAACGCGAAAATTGTCAATCAGTTACATGGCAAATTAGTTAGACCAATTTTGAACACAACTAACCTTGTCCTGTTGCATAGCCTATAACTCAGACATAAATAACACAATAACATTACAATACATCTTTCTTTCAATAGTAAATTGGCTGGTGGAAGACCAGACAGTGTTAATGGTTGTAGATATTCTTTGTGATATTGTAAATTGATGTTTTCATCTTCCGCACCATCACCACCAACTGTTTCAGCAAAGTCTATTGATACGCATTTAACCAATTTGCCATGTAATCGATTGACAATTTTCACATTAATTTGTTTGACTTCATCGTTTCTCGGTGCTGGGATTGCACATGTACTCATTTCTTCTGTTGATAATATAATAAATCTTCTTTTATTTATAATAAGTCTTCTTTTATTGGGAATTTAAAGTGAGGAAAATGTAAAAATTTATAAGAGCTGAGAGCACAAGAACTGTGTCTGTCAAAAGCATTCACACGAACGAGAGGTGAGAGGACCGTGGGAATGGGCTGTTAACCAGAAACGGTTGAGAGGAGGGCAGGACTTGAGAAAATCTCTTGGCAATAGTCTTGTCTTGTCTCGTCTCAAGATTTTCTTTTATAATAGAGAGATTTAAATAAACTACCTCCAAAAACACTACTGTAAATGAAAATAAAATGGCCATTACCTTGATTATGATTTCACTTGTTTTAATGAAGTGTCTTTAGTATTGTATTCATTACTGAATTAAACTTAATAAAATGTAATCAACATAAGACATGGCTAAATTTGTTGGTACCCTTTGACGAAAAAAAGAAGAACTCACAGTTGTCTCTGAAATAACCTGAAACTGAATAAAGTAATTGGCACCCATTGTTGCTTATTCCATATCTCTCTATTATAAAAAGAAAAACCCTGGCAGGGAGACCAGGGAGACGAGACTTGATCTTCTTGGAAAACAATTTGATGTCCCTGCGAGACAAGGCAGTGAGACAGAAGGACAGCTGCTGTACAGGCTTTTAAATGATCGACGTGCAGAGCAACAAGCAGAACACGCACCTCGACAGCAGCAGCTAATCCATCCGGATCTCCTTAGCTTGCGTTCAGTCCCACCCCCTTCACAACGCGAGCAGAAGAGACGCAAAGTGGCAGGAACGTAGCGTGACTCCAAGGGGGGGGGGCTTGAACGAAGCGATTGAGACCTGATCATCATGCGAGACTAGACATTACAACCTTAGGAAGCAAAACCTGTGAGATGGTGACTTTTACACGTCACGTCCTACTTACAAATAATTTAAAACAAGTTCATGGACATCTAACCTAGTAGTTGTTGGAATGGTTTTGGCAGACAAACTTCATTTGCTCCCAGCTCTTAAAACAACGACAAGTGACAAGCAGAACATGCAGCTTGCCAGCAGATGATCTCCTTAGTGTGTGTTCAGCCCACCTTTCACAACATGAGCAGCATTATACGTCCTGCAAAAAAAAGATTTAACCACACCCGGGGCAGGAAATAAACATTTTATAGTAAAAGTGAAAATAATGCATATGTAACAATTCACATGAAAATAACAATCTCTTTAAATTGTATATCCGGTAAACCAAACCCGAGGGTGGGCAAGCAAAACGAGCAGGGGGCCGAGCCCCCTAGTTTAACAAAAATCAGACTTTGCTTTAGAGTTTTGATTCAAGAGAATACTTTAAATAATAACACAAATAAAAATGATGTTACCCTTAACTTAATATTTGTTTGTTAACTTAATATAGTTGTTTGAGGGGATTCAAATCTGGGCTCAGCTGTGTGTTTTGGCTCATTATCCTTTTGGAGGACCCATGACCTGAGACTGAGACAGAGCTTTCTGGCACTGGGCAGAATGTTTCACTCCAGAATGTCTTGATACTCTTGAGATTTCATTGTTCCCTGCACAGACTCAGGACACTTCATGCCAAATACTGCAAAGCAGCCCCAAAACATAACCGAGCCTCCTCCATGTTTCACAGTAGGTTTGCTGTTCTTTTCTTTGAAGGGTTATTTTTTTTCGTCTGTGGACCCAAATCGGATGTGATCTGCCAAAAAGCTCCAGTTTTGTCTCATCTGTCCAATGGACATTATACCAGAAGCGTTGTGGCTTGTCAATATGCATTTGAGCAAATTGCAGTCTGGCCTTTTTCGTTTTTCCTTCAACAGTAGAGTCCTTCTGGGTCTTCTTCCATTAAGCCCACCTTCACTTAAAAAGCGACAGATGGTGCAATCAGACACTGATGGTCTTTGACATTGGAGTTCAGCTTGTATCTCTTTGGAAGTTGTCTTTGGCTTTCTGTCTACCATTCTCATTATCATTCTGCTCAGTCTCGGGTTGACTTTCCTCTTGTGGCCGTGTCCAGAGAGGGTGCCTACAGTTCCATGAACCTTAAACTTTTTGATAATATTTGCAACTGTTGTCACTGGAACATCATGCTGCTTGGAGATGGTCTTCTAGACTTTGCTTGGTCTATCATTTTCTTTTTGATCCCCTCAGACAACTCTCTCTTTTGCCTTCTCTGTTCATGTTCAATATGGGACATGTGATCATACCAAACAGCAGACTGATGACATTTCTCCAGATGAATGACTGACTGCATGATTGGAGACGTGTGATATGAATAAAGAAAGACAGAGAGTTTGAAAAATCAGTCAAATCCAGTCATTTCGGATTAGGCGTACCAACAAGTACTCCAGTTTTGGCTTTTTGTAATTTTAGAAGATCTTTGTAGAATAAGCAACACTTGATCTCTTGTCACACTTGCTTTTTTATTGCTGGGGGCAATAACTTTTCATTTCATCACTTTTAATGGAATATACACAACTTTTTCAATGAGCAGAAAGAGGACCACCAAATCTGTTCACATCTGTACCTATGGTGCATATATTAGATAGATAGATAGATAGATAGATAGATAGATAGATAGATAGATAGATAGATAGATAGATAGATAGATAGATAGATAGATAGATAGATAGATAGATAGATAGATAGATTCTGAAAAATAACTTTAACAACTTAACCATTTGACTAATAGATGGCGTACGGATAGCCAATAAAGCCACTGATCTCAAGTTTGACCCAAGTTTGACTGTTTTAATAACGCCTTGTTTTCTGAATCAGCTGTCAGGGTAGAGTGGCCACAGCGGCTACAGTGATTATGTGTTATTATTATTGATATTCGTCTGTCCATTCTCATTCCAAACTACGCAGGCTTTTTAGAAGCAGCTCGCAGCACTTTTTTGGAAAGTTCCCGTTATAAAGATATTGGTGCCCCAGCATCCATTCTGACTGAGCACGAAGATATCGGTAACAATCGTACCTTACTGCGCCTGCGCTCAATTGTAAGAGGCCCCTTTTAGCTTCATAATATCCGGGCATTTGAAGTGAAGGTTACCGTTATGAGGTAATGTGTGCCGTAATATAGATTATACAGTACTGCCATCTTGTGGTGATTACTAATTATTGCACGACGTACTTAATGATTTGGAGCTGCTGCAGTTCTCTTCATTAGATAGCTATTATTTCTGTCAGCATGGGAGGCACCGACTATTCTTCAAAATACTACCTGTAATCAGCCACAACAGCCAGCCTGGACATTTCTTTCTGTTGCCTACCATCTTGGTCAAAGAATCACATTTTCTTTCATATTCTTTCAAGTATTTAAAAAATCATGATCCATCTTCCTAATCATTGGCATTGCATAAATGTTTTGGTCTGAGAGAACAGTGATGATGCATGGTGATGCTGGTCCAGATGAATCCTCTTGAAATCAAGGAAGCATTGGACACTGGAAGTTTAACTAAACAGACCACAGTTCAAGAGGTGGTGAAGAGTGAGGATGAGGTTTGCCCCTCAACGTATCACATCACTTTCTGAGTTCATTCCTTCATTCTGAAGTTGTTTTATCCACTTTAGAATTGTGGGTTTTGGAATCTATCCCAGCAATATTTGGCCAGGTTAGCAAACAAAGCCAGACAGACACTTGTATTGGCTGAGTTTTCCACTAATGAAGTGAACATAGAAATCTTTATGATTTTGATATACTTTGTTAATCCTCAAGGGGAAATTGTCTTTTTGCATGACCTTTAGGTGTCAGAACACAGGGTCAGCCATTGTACAGAGCCCCTGGAGCAATTTTTATTTTAAGGGTCTTGCTCAAGGGTCCAACAGTTTAGGATCCCTTCTGGGATTTGAACTGGCACCCTTCTGGATTCTTAGCCACAGAGCTACCACAAATAATGTGAGAGACAAAGCAACATACTGAGAGGAAATATCACAAATAGAGTTGGAGAAGGTGCAAACTACACACAGGCAGAGACATGGATAGGGTGTGAAGATGGGCTAGAACAGTGGTTCTCAATCTGTGGGGCGGACCCCCCTAGGGGGGCGCAAAGTAACAAAAAGGGGGGCGTGAAGATGTGAAAAAAAGAAAACAAGAATCAAAAATATGAAAAATACATCTATTGAAACCAAAACAAATTAACTTAAACTACATTCTGATACTAGAAAAATAAATATAGAGTTAGATAAATGTCGATAAAAGTTAAGCAGGTATAATAAAATATGCATCTATGATATATCATAAATTAAAAAAGAACAAGTTGGTATTAATGGGCTCCTTTCAAAAAAAAACATTGCGGGGGGGCACGATTAAAACTGTTATGAAAACTCGGGTCAAAAATACTTAAAGGTTGAGAAATGCTGGGCTAGAACATGAGGTAGAACTGCACCACCATGACACTCTTCTTGTTATCAAAATCACAGACATATAGACATTTAATTCCAATGTGTGGATAGCACTTTGAGTACTGAGAAAAGCACTATATAAATGTAATGAATTATTATTAATATATCTACCCCCAGTTGTCAAAACCAAAACTTTTCCCTAGACATACAATATAAAATATGGGATAATCAGTATATACAGTACAGTGCCCTCCATAATGTTAAAGGACAAACACACATTTTTCCTTGATTTTCCTCTCTGCTCCACAGTACCAAAATTACAAATCAAATCATTCAGACAATGTGATTAAAGTATGCATTGCAGACTTTTATTTAAGGGGTTTTGCACACATTTCAGTTATAAATGTGTTCCCCTCATTTCAGGGCACCATAATGTTTGTGACACAGCAATGGCAGGTCTATTAAAGCTGATACTGTATATTTAGGACTTTGATGTATATCACCTGCATACAATGACTGCTTGAAATCTGTGATTCATTGACATCACTTGCTGCTGAGGGTCTTCTCTGGTGATGCTCTGCAAAGCCTCTAATGCAGCCATCTTCAGCTCCTGCTTCTTTCGGGGGCTTCCACTTCAGCATATGGAAGGCCTGCTCAGTTGGATTTAAATCAGGTGACTGGTTTGGTCATTCAAGAATTTTCTGTTTTTTACCTTTGACAAAACCCTTTGTTGCCTCAGCAGTATGTTTGGTTGATCATCTTGTTGTAGGATGAAACGCCGGTGAATGAGTTTGGAGGCATTTACTGGAACTTGAGCAGATCAGATGTTTCTCTACACCTCAGAATTCATTGTGCCACTGCCATCAGCAGTTCCATCATCAATAAAGAGAAGTGTGCCAGGACCTTTGGCAGCCATACATGCAAAAACCATAACTCTTCTAGCATCATGTGTAACAGATGAGGTGGTCTGCTTTGGATCTTGGGCCGTTCCTTTTCGTCTCCACACTTTGCTCTTGCCATCACGCTGATCAAGTTCATCTTTGTCTTGTTTGTCCACAAGACATTTTCCCAGAATTCTGCAGGCTCTTTTTCACAAACTGTAATCTGGCCATCCTGTTCTTGTGGTTAATTAGTGGTCTGCATCTTGCAGCTTAGTCTCTTTTATTTATGTTCATGAAGTCTTCTGCTGATAGTCGTCTCTGACACACACACATCTGCCTCCTGAAGACTGTTTCTGATCTGTCAGACAGGCATTTTGGGACTTTTCTTTACCATAGTGTGGATTCTTCTGTCATCAGCAGTGGAGGTCTTTCTTGGCTTACCAGTCCCTTTGTGATTACTGAGCTCATTGGTGCATTCTTGTTTTTCATGATATCCCAAACAGTAGATTTAGGAGGCTTCTTTGACTTTCATTGGCACAGTTCTTGTCCTCATGTTGAACAATAGCAACTACAGACTCCAAAGGGTAGAAGCAAACCAAGGTATCTTATGAAGCCATGACGCGCACCTAAGAAATCACAAATACCTGTGGCGCCAATTGTCCCAAACATTGTGGTGCCCTGAAATGAAGGGACCATGTAGTAAAAGTGTTGTCATTTCTATATGGTGTGACTGAAATGTATGCAAGTACAGTACTCTTAAATGAAAGTCTGCAATGTGCACTTTAAACACTGAATTGTTTGAGGAGGAAATCAAGGAAAAATGGGTCTTTGTCCCAAACATTATGGAGGACACTGTATGGTCATTTTAAATAGAATAAGATCATATTAATTTGTCTCGGAAATCGAAAAAGTTACATTTTTGTAGAACCTTGATCCCTGGCTGTCTGTGTGATTGCTATGTCATATATGTAGCCTTAAGAGTGGTCAATAAGATCTCGTTTTGTTCACAATGAATATCACTAAGCAATTTACAAAGCCAATAAAGACTCAGTTTGGCAACACTTTAGTATGGGGGCTTCCAATACACAATACCACCAAACGTTTGTGGACATCCAACTGTTAAACCAACATGAGTTTGTTGGACATTCCATTCCCAAATCATGAATATTGATTTAGAGTTGTCCATCCTTTGAGGTTATAGCAGCCTGCACTGTTCTAAGAAGGATTTCCACAAGACTTTTAGAGTGTCTGTGGGAATGTGTGCCCATGCAGCCAAATGAGCACTACTGATGTGAGATGAGAAGACCTGGCTTGCATTCCAGTTCATCCCAAAGGTGTTCCACAGAGTTGAGGTCAGAGCTCTGTGCAGGCCACCACATTTCCTTCATGTTTTTAAGGACCTGGTTTTGTGCACAAGATGACAATTGTATTGGGACAGAAAACAATTGTTCCCAAATCCTGTGTTCCCGCAGGCTAGCTATCCCGTTTTCTGAGATTTTATATATACTAGTTTTAACCTGGAGTAAATCCAACAATTGATTCTAAATTCATATTTTTTTGTAAGTACATACTGTATACAGTATTTTTTTATTTTAATGTTATTACACCATCCTTATCAAAACATGAAATAAGCTACCAAAGATTGTGTGGTGGACACAGTAGGGCCATTAATGACTCGACTTGATATTATTTTGGAGGATTTAGGTGGATAGGATTGATGAGTCTTGCTGAACTGAATGGCCTGTTCTTGTCAAAACTGTTCCAATATTGGTGTTTCTATTTTCAGGCTCAGGCTCAGAGGCAGAACACAAACTATTTTCTGTCATATTTGAGAAGTACAATCAATACATCCGTCCAGTGGAGAATGTGTCAGACCCCGTTGTTGTCCATTTTGAAGTTTCCATGTCTCAGCTTGTTAAAGTGGTAAGTGAAGGAAAAGTCCCCGTCTCTTTCTCTTCATTTGTCTGATTTCACTGTCCATTGGTGGCTCTCTGATGGAATGAAGAAACATGAGCTGAGCTTTGATTTGGCAAATAATCTGCTATCTAATGTTCTCCAAGCACTCATAAAGACACCACTCCGTATGCCGAACAGCAGTCTGATATTTGCTTTTGATTGTCTATGACAGGGCCATTTCTGGGTATAGGCTGTTCAGACAAGGTCATCCACAGCGCTGAGGCAAATGACACCGCCCCTTCTGGTTGGCGTTCTATAAAAGCTGACCATCCCCAGAGGATGGGATCACACTTGGACCAGAGCTGACCACAGGACAGAGCTCCGCCACACCAGACCTGCTCTACTGAGTAGCACTGATCCATTTCAAAGCAACTACTGCTTACTGTTTTGTTTTTGCACCATCAAGCACTTGTTTTCATTCTGTGCCTAAAGCATGATAGTAAATGGGGCAACCCAGCTCACACCCCAACAATTCTTGGACTTCCCATGTCTTTCCTTGACCACACGCTTTACAATATAATGTAGTGAGAAATGGAGCCCATACAGGCTTGAGGGGGTGAAATTGCTTTATTAACCAGCAGAGTCCAACTCAAGCAATGAAAAAATGGCATCAAGTGATGTCTTATTGTGGGTGAGTCTGTGGATAGTTGTAGTTCATATTTGTTAAACATAACATTTTTCAAAGAAGTCCCCGATGCAGATTTAAAATCTTTGTTGAAGTCTCAAGCTAATATTGCCAGCTACATCCAACCATGATGATACGGAATCATTATGATCTGCAGAAAATGCAGCTGTGAGATGCTTTTAATGTAGCGAAAATCCTAAATACACATTTATACACTGTATGCATAACCTGTTCACAGCTAGGGAACGTGCTTCCTCTTTCATTCATTTGTATTAAGTTAAGTTGCTGTATGCATATTACCTTTTGTGAGGTTTCTGAACTCTTTTAGGACCCCACGGGACAACATGTCGAAGTGCAACTGCTATGTCTGTGGAGGATTGCTTGTCCATTGCCGAGGCAACCACAGGTTCACAGCACAGCAGCATAGCGCCATGGAAACCACTACGAGACGATTGAGAGCGCACAATACGTGCCTGTGGCTGATGGGTGATGCAAGGGACATTATAAATGTAATGAACAATATAATACACTGAATACACAATGGGCGGTGGGAAAATCGAGAGTATACCTTATGAGAAGGATTTAGGAGTTGTAGTAGGCTCTAAGCTATCGACTTCCAGACAGTGTTCAGAAGCCATTAAGAAGGCTAACAGAATGTCAGGTTATATAGCACGGCGTGTGGAGTACAAGTCCAAGGAGGTTCTGCTCAACCTTTATAACACACTGGTGAGGCCTCATCTGGAGTACTGTGTGCAGATTTGGTCTCCAGGCTACAAAAAGGACATAGCAGCGCTAGAAAAGGTCCAGAGAAGAGCAACTTGGCTGATTCCAGGGCTACAGGGGATGAGTTATAAGGAACGATTAAAAGAGCTGAGGCTTTACAGATTATGCAAAAGATTAGTAGGAAACATAATTGAAGTGTTCAAACTTATGAAAGGAATTAGTCCAGTGGATGGAGACTGTGACTTTAAAATGAGTTCATCAAGAACACGGGGACACAGTTGGAAACTTGTTAAGGGTAAATTTCGCACAAACATTAGGAAGTTTTTCTTTACACAAGGAATGATAGACACTTGGAATAAGCTACCAAGTAGTGTGGCAGACAGTAAGACTTTAGGGACTTTCAGAACTCGACTTGATGTTTTTTTAGAAGAAATACAGTAAGTGGAAAGGACTGTTCTAATGTTCTAAATAACTTGGCCACTGACCTGGCCCCGACTAGGCCTGTTTGCTGTGTCTGTGTATAGGAGAGTGGTTGCTCTCGCAGCAATAAAGAACCCTGCTGTTCCTGTTTCAAGTTGAATAAAGCTGTTTTTGCTAAAGTACTGAGGCTCAGCCTCGTGTTTTTGGGTGCAAGACAGTGACTCACGTGTCACACCTTTATGAATCGCAATCGTCTTGTAAATGTGTGTACGTGAACTTGCCTCCGACTCCACCTGGTTGCCACCCTGATGCAACCATATATGGACAATACAAATTAATCTTATCAACTTGCAATCATGATAGAGCAGACGTTCATTGGCTGGTAAAGCAGCCTCTCACATGGCGCATTGTGTTGTGCTCAATAACTGAGAGTTTAAGGTCATATACAGCATTATAGCACCTCTTCATTGCACTTTGGGGGTCAGAGAAAGATGTAAGATATCAGCGTCTGAGCTGGTAGTCACAGTTTCTTGGAACATATAATCATGTCATTGCTGTTTCAGTGAATAGTTCAGGCCATTTGAAAAACTGAGGGTTCAACCCTTCACCTTACCAAGGAGCTGGCCTCCACATACAGCCCCATCATATCTGCCAGAGCTACTTTGCCTCAAAATAAATGAATCATGGGTTGACCCTGGCCATGGAGACATTAAGTTTGTCAGTCTCATCTTGGCATCATAGATGACTTGTGTGTTAATGGAAAGCAGCTTCATTCTTGCTGGATGCCCTCATTGCAATATACAGTAATTGCAGTAAATTGCTCTGATTGCATTTGGAGAACCAGCCACTGCTGCAGATTGTATTATTATGTTGGCAAAAAGATGTTGTTTTGTTTAGATACACCCTGTGAAGGGACAAAAGAGAGGAGGAATCACTCAAAAAAAGTTGGGGAACCAAAAGGCCACCTCTTTTAATGTCAAGGTCCACAAAAAAGGAACTAAAATAAATGTGTGTAGGCACAAGAACAGAAAAGGGGCCTAAGCACTGCCTCAATAGCCTGTTTGGCTTCTCTAAAGTGTTCTGTTGAGTGGTCACTTTTGGGGACATCCAACATGCAGGGCCATTGATCCCAGTCTGATGCCATTCCTTCTGGGAATGCCAATACTTATTAGTGCAGGACCGGAGGGTGCAGAATTTCTGGGTGGGGCTCAGTTGCCCTCACTGGGCAGTTTCTTGGCCCTGTACAGAAACAAAGAAAGAGATATTACAGCTATCATGAGCGCCCCCTGTCTCTCTGGAGTGATAGTGCAAGCTTCAACAGAGTCCAGTGGGGGATGCTCATGAGCTCTTGCGAGACAACCCACACCGTATGAAAACTGAATGTAGCGCCTTGCCATTTGGTTAATGGCTTCTAGGACAGTGGGCATGATGGAATGTGGCTTGGCTGAGATATTCCTGACTTGTCGGCCAATTCCATGAGAAGTGACAACAGGTAGCTGATATAAACTGATGATAAAACAAAAACGTTCTTTCGTGTAATTTTGCAGAATTGGCCTGTTTAAAAGGGAGCTAAAATACAGTCTGTACATCATACTCATCACTTTTGAGGTGTAGTATGTTTGTCATGTCAATGCATATTATAGTAATGGATTGAATTGAATTATTATTCGCATGAGTCATGATTTAGCTGGTTTGGCTGTATTTCCCTACTTGATCAAAGGTGTCACCATTTCCCAGTTTCTCAGAAATGTTGGGTCAAAGTTGCCATAAATATACAGACATTTTCCTGTCAAGTTTTCTTTGATAAATCCAGAGTTTTGCATGGAAGGTTGCATATGCATATTTCGGCCCTCGTTTTGTGTGTATGCAAGTTTTATAAATCTGACCCCTTGTCCTTTAAAAATCCATTTTAGCTGCAGAGTTCTCTTCCTGGCAGTTGTGAATATGGGACAGTTAATGATAGCTTTGTTACCCCTGTTAACTATTCTCCAGGCCATTATAGGGCCCTCTGGGTTTCACGCGCAGGAGTACTGGAGAGAACTGACAGTCTGGCACTGCCAGTCATACTCTGTGTTATAAAGAGCATGCTGGGAAACCTGGTGCTGCTAGGAGGAGTTCCTCAGGGGTACCGGCAGACCTTTGAGGATTGGCTGGGAAACCTGGAAGTACTGGCAAAAGCTTACCCAGAAAGGTTCCTGGTCCATATTCTGGATACAGGGGCCTTGGAGTAGACAGGTAGCAACTGCCAATGGCTTGATAATCAAAGAGGCCAGAAGTGACAAGAGAGAAGGCTGAAATGTTGATGTGAAATAAGCAATGGGAGGCCTGGAATTTTAGATTTTCTAATTTTCAGACTGTCTTTTAGATTATTGTTTGCTTTGATTTTCACCCACTTTGTTAATAAACCCCCCTTTTCTTTTTTAGTTTGGTCCTTCTGGTCATTTTTTTGCACATGAGCGCACTCTGCAGTCTACACTGTACAATATCTACCCCGAATAAGCAGGTTACGTTCAAGTCATTCCTGTGTGACATTTCAAGATGCTACTGCATTTTTAATACCAGAAAGGAAGATATTTCAAAATATTTGAAATATTTGAAGTAATATCTCCTTGTCTTTTTCAGGATGAAGTGAACCAAATAATAGAGACAAATCTGTGGCTCAGACATGTAAGTCATTCTGCATTTGTTTAATTATAAACCAAGGAAAGCAGAAGTTGGCAAAGATATTTTTTCCCTTTATTTATGTATTATTTCTATTAGGCCCTGTTAATGCACATCAAGATTAATGAGTACATCCAGAATGCAGTAATAAAGAAGAATTTGTCAGCCGGACGAGGTAACGTCCGCCATTCCAGCCAATTTAGATGACCGATGTCTGGCTCTGTAAAAAGTGGTCTTTCAATAAACAAGATCAGTTTTTCTATATTTTTCTATTCCCACATTTATAAATCAATTTATATTAAAATACTTTGGTAAATAATGTAATAAGCATATTACCCCAGTGAGTTATTGCCTTCAGATTTAGATATAAAGTAGGTACTGTGTGCATTGCTGATTTTTTTTTCTGAAATGTAATACTTGCAAATTATAAAATTATATCTTATCATTTTCTATCAGCCATTTTTTGCAAATATTATTCCAAAACAATTTATATGTACATATGACACATTTCCTTTCTTTTGTCTTAAACATAATAATAATAATTAAATATGTTCCCCCAAAGACATGCAGATTAGAGTGACTGGTAAGTCTAAATACAGTAAGTCATATCTAAGCGAATGTGACTGTCACCTGCTGTAGTCTGACACCATGCCCGGGGGTTCCCTGACAATGCTGCCAGAGTCTGACCCCTCCAAAACCACAAATAAGAATAAACATGCAAAGAAAATGCACCATTGCATGATATGGTGTATTTATTTAATGGTTAACCCAGTGCCTCACAGCTTTATTTCACGACCCAGTCTCAGCCTGTGTGGTGTCTGCTGTGAGAGACGCCACATGGGGACTGGCAATCGAGCTGCAGCTGTGCTGGGATCTGTACCCAGCCGGGACACAGGTGGCATGGAAGGACAAGGATAGACCGTTTGCTCTGGGCATGGTCTTCCCCAACATGCTAGATGGCAGCCCCCCATGGTTGGGGCACCAATACGGATTCCCAAAGGGCAAAGCGGGAACTGTAGTTCTTTGGCTTAGTCTTGTTGGTTTCCATGGGTGCAGCTAGGGGGCGCTAAAGGAACTTGTGAGCCTTGTCAGGCTTCAACCTCACCCGGAAGTGCTCCCAAGCCACAGGGAGCCAGAGTCAGGAGGAGGAAGACAAAGCTTGCTGGAGGAGCAGAGGAGGGTGCTACTGAGAGTGAAAGAGTATGGGGTATGGTGTGGGAAATGCTTCCTTGTAAGGGTTTCACATGAATAAACCTTGTTTTTCACTAAGAACTTGTGTCCGAGCCGTTTGTGTTGGGAGTTGGCGGAGCTGCAGCGCCCCCTATGGACCACACTGCACATTCTCCCCATGTCTTTGTGTTTTTTATAAAGATACTTTGCTTTTATTTCAGAACCTAAAGACATGCTTGTTAGGTTTTAAACAGACTCTGTATAAAAGAGTGTACGAATGAGTAAGTTTGTCCTCCAGCAAAAACAATCTCATTTAGAGCTAATTCTTAATTTAGGCTTCATGTTGCTTAGATAGACCCTAGCCACTGTGATTTTGCACTAAATGAAGTGTGTTTTAGTATGGATGGAACATTTGAGAAATGGAAGACACTGAGGAGGCAGCAAAAACAATTCAGAAAGACTCGGACAAGCTTCAGAGCTGGGCGACCACTTGGAAAATGCAGTTTAATGGAGAAAAGTGCAAAGTGCCACAAATGGGCAAAAGGAACATTAATCATAAATACAAGATGGGAGACACTGAGCTACAGGAAACATCCATCCATCCATTTTCCAACCCGCTGAATCCGAACACAGGGTCACGGGGGTCTGCTGGAGCCAATCCCAGCCAACACAGGGCACAAGGCAGGGAACCAATCCTGGGCAGAGTGCCAACCCACTGCAGGACACACACAAACACACCCACACACCAAGCACACACTAGGGCCAATTTAGAAACACCAATCCACCTAACCTGCATGTCTTTGGACTGTGGGAGGAAACCGGAGCGCCCGGAGGAAACCCATGCAGACACGGGGAGAACATGCAAACTCCACGCAGGGAGGACCCAGGAAGCGAACCCGGGTCTCCTAACTGCGAGGCAGCAGCACTACCACTGCGCCACCGTGCCGCCCTCTACAGGAAACAACCTCTGAAAATGATTTAGGGGTTTATGTTGACACAACATTAACAATAACATCAACATATGCTACAGAAAGCAATGCTGTTGTTCTTGTTATCTCCTCTGCTCGAAACTAAACAGGTTTAATTCTCTGAGTCTGTCACAAGTCCTTAAGTCCCATGATGCTCCTGCTTGCTCTCCTTGCCACTGCTTCAAGTGCTGTCATGTATTTCTTGTAGAGTGTTGCTCGGAACTGCACACAATACTCCAGATGCGGTTTCACGAGTGTGTTAAATAGTTTGAACATAACGCCCCTTGATTGATATTCAGCACTTTCAGTGATATAGCCTAACATTTCATTTGCCTTTTTAATCACTTCTGCACATTGCTTAGATGATGAAAATATTGTGTCAACATAAAGCCCTAAATCCTTTTCAGAGGTTGCTTCCTGTAGCTCATTGTCTCCCATCTTGTATTTATGATTGATGTTCCTTTTGCACATGTGTGGCACTTTGCACTTTTCTCTTTTAAACTGCAATTTCCAAGGGTTCACCCAGCTCTGACGCTTCTCCAAGACTTTCTGAATTGTTTCTGCTGCCTCCTTAGTTTCTGCCATTCCCACCTCCAAACCAGTCATGCTGGATGACATTCACCATGGTGTCTCCAGACTCTTCCACTTCTGTCACATGTGCTCAGTGTGAACCTGTCTCATCTGTGAAGAGAACAGAGCTCCAATGGCGGAGCTGCCAATGGTGGTATTCTCTGGCGAATGCCAATCAAGCTGCACGGTGATGGGCTGTGAACATAGGCCCCACTAGAGGATGTTAAGCCCTCATGCCACCTTCATGGAGTCCATTTCTGACAGTCTGATCAGAACCATGCACACCAGTAGCCAGCTGGAGGTTATTTTGTAGGGTTCTGGCAGTCCTCCTCCTCCTCGCACAAAGAAGCAGATAGTCGACCCTTGATATACAACCGGCCTGACATGCAAACAACTTGGTTTACGACCAAAATTTTGGTTTTGAATTATGACCAACATCTTGCGTTACGACCCGAAGGCGGTCACGTGTATCTGCTTGTGCGATTGTAAACAAACAGCCGAGAGCGTTCGCAAGCATCACTCGGAGCCCAGATACGTGTGTTTGTGGATGTAATTTCGGTCAGTGCAGTGATTTATATAATTTATTTCAATAATTGCTAAGGAAGGAAGAGAAGGTAATGAAGGCAAAGAAAGTGATCACGATTGAAACGAAGAAGGAAATTGTGCGGAAATATGAGCGTGGAGCTCACCAGGTGCACCAAAGCAGGTGAAGTTGATTCACAGTCGCTTATGCTTCCTAACTTTAAAGATGGATATCCCTGAAGATTAACTCACTTGGTGTTAGACTGTGATGACAAAGTGTTCCCTTCATTTTTTGTGCAGTGTATGTGAGTTGCCTTTGTTATGTTCCATGTGTTTTCATTCCCAACAAACTGCATATCCCTAAACATCCAGCACATTACTGGGTCACTCATAGTGATCTGATCATCTCTCCTGCCTGCTAACCAGCAGGTGTACTTTTAAGTACTGCTGAGAGATGGACATTAAATGAAAGAAAGAAAGAAAGAAAGAAAGAAAGAAAGAAAGAAAGAAAGAAAGAAAGAAAGAAAAAAAGAAATAAAGAAAGAAAGAAAGAAAGAAAGAAAGAAATATCAACCAAGGTCCAAAATGTGAGGCAAAATTCAAAGTTAATAGAACAAGCAAGAGTTGAAAACCAAACGAAATTCGCAAACATGAAATTCAGCAAAGGTTTTTGTTATCCACAGACAAGAAAAGGAAGAACCCTTCAGCTGACCTTTCACCCAATTCTGAACAGGTCATGACCTCTGAGGCCACACCTCTAGAAAGGTGGACCTAATGATGGGTATTCAAACATGACAGCAACCCAGGGACCTAAGATGGTGTCAAAATGTAACAAATAAAAAATACGGTACTATTATTGTGACACAAATCGGTGGGGCTGCCGCCCCCACTGTCTTCCATCCCATTCTCTTATCTTAACCCCATTGTTTTTAAGGCCCTTATGTTAATTATTGCATGTACTATCCCATCCCTTACCCTTATCTTTACCCCAATTGACTAAGTCCCTAATGTTAAAATAGGACTTAGATTACCTTACCCCTCACCCATTCCCTTATCTTAACCTAGTTCCCGGTAATAGAAAAGTACCAAAAATACCAACACTTAATCATTAAGCAAATAATAACAGGAACACAATCCTTGATCTCATAATTCCCCAATTTAAGTACAAAATATAACTGCTTACAGTATATCCAAATAAGCCATAAAAAACCCCACTGTAGCCGCAGGAGTGTAAGGCGAGTTCAAGCACGGGTAAAATGCATGCCAAAAGAAATCTCTCAGTTGAAAAGTTCATTTTAAAATATTTTGTGAAAATTCAAAGCAAACAATCCACACAAGAATAAAAAAAAAGTTGTTACACACGTAGAATAAAAGGTAAAAAAAAGAAAAAATGTATCTTCTCTAAACTTAGCTTTTCTTGTAAAACTTTAGTTGTTTCTATACTTAAAGATTCTTAACTTCTTCTTCTGTACGCTTTAAATGTACGCCGCAGCACATTCAATTAAGTGCTTTCTCTTACATGTTACTTGGCACACAAAACACGCACACAAGGTACACAAGGCACGAAAGGACAAAATAGGCACGGTTTAAAACCATGTGCCCTCTACATCTTACAAATGGCAAGGATGATCACTAACTGAGAATATTGTTTAGTCAGAGAAGCTAGAAATAGTTAGAATATACCAATTCAATTCAGCTTATGGGGGTTATAGTAACCTCCCATAGATTATGCACTAACATTTAGTAAAACATTTATGAATCTTATGTAACTAGCAAATGGCTCTTACACCCACCACAAAACCAGATTATGACAAAAGCCTGTTAAGCCAAGGAGAGCTTTCAGACTTTGTGGCAACACTGCTGTGCTTGTTTACTACAAGAAAACATCAAAGTCAACTGAAATACGAATAGAAATGTTGCCTAATGCAAGATCATTGCTCCTGTAGATAGGAGACCAGCAGCACTTCACCTGAGACTTCTAGAACGACTGCTTGCTCCACAATGTACAAAGCGTCCATCATTCTTGTCACGAAAGGCCCTCTATCAGCCTAACATTAGATCTGAAGTGTAAGCAGGTCCATAACTCACTGAGGTACCCCTGGGCCCAGAGGATAAATAAGCCATCCCTCTGTTTTTGTGACACTGCTGTTCAAGTGATCAATAATAAATCCCAATATCCATTAGCAAGTAAGACTTATTGCACTCTTAGACAAAAAGCTCCACTTCACCTTTAATTTATGCTGCTAATATCGACAGTCTGTCTCACTCACACAACTTCCTATACACAGACTTGTCATTTGTTCAATAAAGGTTTTCTTCAAACAGAATCTGGTTAAGGCCGGGGCTAGATCTGGAGTTGAAGGTATTGATATAAAATTTAATTAAAACTTACTTAACTAACATATTTAATTGATAAGACTTGAAGTACATGAACAACCCCACAAAGGCTTGAAGGAAATTTATGAAAAATTGTAACAAGGTGGTACCTCAGCATGGAAAAGAAAGCCCAGAAGAGCTCAGAGCTTTATTAGCAAAAGACCCGCATTCTCTTTTCAGCGTCCGTTCATTGTTTCGTGTAGTCCGGCTGAGGGGTCTCCTGCCACAACAAGCTCAACAAGTTACATGGCGTAACATTTAGCAAGTTAAGTGAAGTGAAACTGAAAGTTGGAGCATTTCACATTTTTGATTTACCTCATCCAAGAGTCAGTTATTACATTTTTGTTTGTTAAATAGTTTTGTAAAAATGAGTCATATTCCAAAGTAATAGCAATAATAGAATGCAATTCCATGTGTTAGTAGACGACCTTAAATATGCGCTTTTTTAGCGGCACTTGACAATAGAATTAAAAATGGAGCACAAAGTGACTTGTGGTGGCTCAATGGCTTTCATACACAGCAGAGTTAAATTCAAGTGACGAAAAAAATGGCATCGATTGATGCAGTCACAGATGGAGGGTCTGTGACTAATTGTTGTTTAATGTTCTTAAACATAACATTTTTGAGTGTATACCCAATAGAGTAGTCGCAATATTTAGTATTTGAAAAATATCTATTAATACAAAATGACCAATACTAACATAAAATCAGTATCAATATTACCTTATGAAAGGAGAAAAAGAACAGAAACAAGTCCTCCATCTAGCTATTAACATTAGTTAAAACACAGTAATTTGTTAAAATTATATAAATAAATTACAACTTGGAAAGGAACTGATTTATTGCATAACAGGAATGCGAATGGTACATGATGGGCAAGAAGATCAGGACCTCGCTGCAATTGCTTGTGTATATCTGGGACCTAAAGATCAGGGACTTAAGCTACTGCAGCCCCCCACCTCCTGATGCCACTGTCCATTTCTAAACCCGTCTTGTGTTTATATCAGTTAGGGTGGCTGCACCTTTCCCTTTTTATTAACTGGTTAAACACCATGTTGATTCTTTACAATTACAATCTCCAGATAATATTGCTCAATTGATTCAATCTTATATATTTTTACATAATTGGTTCCCCTTCCATTTATTTCCAGAAATGTGGATTTTTTGTTCACTATTAGTTAAGTTACCTAAAGCCCCAGGAGGGGATGCTGCTTTGTGCTCTGCCCGGCGTCTGACTCACTTGCATTGGGCATTCGAGTATGTGTCAGATGGGGTAAAGAGGAAAATCTATCAAAATATACAAGTTCAATTCCATCAAACAAATTGTTGAGAGTGCTGATACCATGTGAAGCCCAAAGTGGGTAAAAGATGGGTCACCCACCAATGTCGAGAGAGCTATTGTGAAACAATGATGTGAAGGAGTGCCCATGTGTTCTGGACCAAAGGTGCTTTTTTAGTTTGTGCCAGACATATAGAACACAATGTATAAGAGGATTATGTTCATCTGCTCCCTTTTTTGTTTTGAATCCAATAAATGGTAGGTGCTAGTTTTGTGGAACTTGTTTATTGTTCCATCATTTTGAAACAGGTTTTAGAAATTGGAAGACTAAAGCAGAATAATATACAATGAAGGCAAAATATAATTATTATTAATAACAAAATATACATATCTAACATTTCAATTTAAAATTATTAAGATTAATCAACAAAAGAAAGCTATTATGTCACACACAAAAATAAGTGTTGGGAGTTGAGAAATGTCATTTTTAGTTATACTTAGTAAGAGTTCAGTACTTAACAATTTAAAACTGAAAGAAAATGGGCATACTTTCAAAATATTTTAATTCCTGAAGGTGCTACCTCAAGAAAAAAGTCTGAAAACTCCTGGCCGCGTGATACCACATGACATGTAATCACATACGTGTCCAAAGTCTGCTGTAGTTAAGCATTTACTTTGATTAAACGGCCTACTGTTATACAAAATCATGCAGTATGACTACGTTAGCCGTAATCGAGATCACAGATCATTGTATTGGGTTTATATTAATGGAGGGTGCTGACCAGATTAATACAATATTTTTGACTTAAAGTTTGGAAACCCCTGATCTAAGGTAACAATGGCTGAGAGGGATGAAATATAGCTGTTTATTTTTGATGTAAATTACCCCGAGAGGTTCAAAGGACACAAATGTTGATACTTAGTGAGAGCAAATTTAAATACGACAGAAGCACAAAGTTCTTGGCATATCACCTTTAAACAAAACACACATGATGTTGCTGTTAAAAACTGTAATGTTAGAAAGCAAAATCTGTAGCAGACTATAATCCATTAATGTACAACTCAATTTATGAAACAAAATCTAAAGCATTAACTACTGTCATTTATTGCAAAATGACTGCATCAGACTGCAGACCTCTAAATATTGTTGAAGATACAGAGCTTAGGGATGTCATTCAATCATATCAAAAGGAACAAGTCTTCACAGTGTGAGGAGCTAATAAGTCGCACTGCAGTCATATTCACCCCGGGATGACTAGACATCGCTAAACCACCAAAAAAAATTCAGAGGTAGAAACATACCAGTTCACTGAGCCACCATGAGAACAAACAATCAGTGCCATTAGCTCAAAAACCTTACATGATTTCGTGGCCAACCTTACAACAATTATATTAAATAAACAATACTCTAAGATCTTCTGTTCCTTAATATCTGTACAAATGCAGACAGTTTCAAAAGCTGGCAGTGTAGTGTGATGTTAAGAACTGTCCATGTCTTCCACAGATCTGGAATGACTATAAGCTAAAGTGGAACCCGAGTGAATTTGGAGGTGTTGAAATTATCAGAGTGCCTTCTGACAAAATCTGGAGACCGGATATTGTCCTCTACAATAAGTAAGTGTCCATTTTGTTAAATCATTTTTACTTATGTATCTAGAAAATCTATTGTGGCCAAGTGCAGGAATGACAGCTAAGGGATTCTGGAGCGC
The DNA here is from genome assembly GCF_900747795.2 of Erpetoichthys calabaricus. Lineage (NCBI taxonomy): Eukaryota > Metazoa > Chordata > Cladistia > Polypteriformes > Polypteridae > Erpetoichthys > Erpetoichthys calabaricus. The sequence continues at coordinate 48,362,948 of NC_041410.2, read as the reverse complement.
CAACTGGGTCTTCTTTTATATTTGTTCAGAGACAATAAAACAAAGAAAAAAGAACAGAAGCCATGCTAAATGGCGTGCATCCCTTCAACAGGAATTCAAACAAAGGCTGTAACAAAGTTTGTCATTTTTAGCAGAGCTCCGTCTTGTGGGTTCCTCTGGCCAATAATGACGCCTCCTTCCAGGACACCCTGGGTTTTATATGGCTGCTGGACCAGAAGGGGCGGGGCTAAATGCCTTTACTGTGCGACTTCTCCGCACTGTGGGGAAAGAAGGAAATGACAGCGTTATTGGCAGCGCCCCCTCTCGTCTCAGCGGGATATTACATACCTCGGCTGAGCCTGCGAGGAGGTCCTTCGATGCACATGCATGACACTGCCTGTATGCTCTTTGATTAAATCAGTTAATGATCGGCTTACATTTTGCTTTTTATAGTGAGAACTATCACAAAGCATTTTACAAATCAAAAAGGTTTGAATTAACGTAAGCCACCCTAATTCAGGGCTTTCACCAAAAAAATGTAGTGAAGTACTTCATGAGGCACGAAGTATAGGAGCTTACAAGTGGGAGACGCATCGAACTGCGCCCAATTGCCACTTCCAGTGAGTGGAGTGGGTAAATATGCTCTTGTGAAGAAGAAGCCTTGATGGTCACAGTGTGGAAGTATTTGCAATAAGCTTGCTGTTCTGTCATCGATATTTTTTTTTTCACAGCAGCCGAACGCTAATCCCATAAGAGACCAAAATATAATTCTTTTTAGTATTCAAATAATTAAATAATTCTGCAAAAAAGATATATTATGTAATACTTTTAAAGAAGCTTCCCGTTCATGGAAAATGACTAAAGAAAAATCATTTGCAAAATATTGAAAAACTAAAAAGTTAAAAATAAAGGATATTACATTTTTTAAGTAAAATGATTTTTGTTTACTTTACGTATAAATGCACTAAAAAGCAAAAAATACATTTTTCTTTAACCATAATTTTCATGGTTATATGTGACTAAATAAAATCGTGGGGCACACATAAATTAATTAATTCAATCAATTAGTAAAATAGCTATTTTCATCATAAAATATAAAAAAAATAATAACATTGTAATTCTCCACCATGCTAAACAAGTTTCAAAAATTGTTTGAATCAATTAATTTATGTACACCCCACGATTTTATTTAGTCATATATAACTACGAAAATTGTGGTTAAAGAATTTTGGCTTGACATTTGGCTTTTTAATGCATTTATAATTAAAGTAAATAAAATTATTTCACTTAAAAAAATTATATATTTTTTTCAGCTTCTGATGGAAGTCCATAGAGAGCTTGATCCCTAATAAAGCATCAAATTGCAAAAATAACATCATATTTGTAACCATTGATCTTAAAATAGTCTAAAATGATACCCCACATGCTTATATTTTTATTAAATTTTCATTTTTAACCTTCTGGGATTGGCTCTTAGTGGGCTAGGACCACTAGTTCAACATTAAATGACAAAAATATTATCAAATTCATGATCAACTACCTGGGAAATAGCATAAAATGACACTCCACATGCCTATGTTACCGATTCCCATCTTTTAGAAATTTTGTGAAAAGGAGTAACTTTGACCCCCTTGAATCCCTTTAGGGTGTGAACGCCTGTGGTTGGTTGATTTGGCGTGCACAGCTTCAAACCCTTCTAATCACTGTCGCTGAAGACACTTATTGGTTTGTTCTTTATCATAAGGGTGTTTACCCTGCACAGAGAATGGCCCACAAACAAGGGTTTTTTGGGTCTAGAAGGATAACAATAGAGGGCAACCCCAAAAAGCTCAACGTCTTGCATAAATAGACATCAAGACAAATCAAACAGTAAAGCATATGAGGGAGTTTTCTTGTCCCAGTGAAAAAAAAGCATTCATAAGTAATTCTTACAATCACAATAACATCATTTGCAATTACAAGTACAGGGTTGGACATAGATACGATGCTGTATATGGTGCCGTCAATTTTTAGTGCAACACGGTTATCTACAAATGGAGTTGGCAGTTGGTACAATAATTAAGAGTACTGCCACAGTCTGTAAACATAGCCATTTTTTGTTATAGCTTATTATAATTGGTCTTACAACATTTTATGGTTTGATGTGTAGTATGTTTTGTGAAAGTGAACATAAGCATTATACTAGTGTTGGAGTAATGTTTCATGTGTTACGCTGATACAAGCAACTTTGAAAATGTTGTAGCAATTAGTGTTACAGTATATTGTTATAGGTTGTAAACATAATTTGAATACAGAAATCTGGTATGTTGAGTAAAAGCGAGACCTTCTAGAAAAATCAATGGAAGCAGGTTAAACAAATTGGTAAAGAGTCCCATCACCTAGAGAGCATAGAAATGTGGGTTTGACATGAAAAAACATATTGGGGCTCAGTGTCTTCTGTATGATAATAAACAAAAAAGAGCATAAAAGGTTGGGGCACCAAGTGATAATCCCCATATTTGCTGTGAATAACAGTTTGGCAGAATGTGTTGTGTAATATTGTGTAAATTTAAAATAACTATACTTTATACAGCTGCTTTATAGCACCCCACGTGTAGCCTAATCTACAAATGGACAGCTGCTTTAAACAAAGAGACTTATACTAGTTCAACACAAGCAGACCAAATGGTTCTCTTCAGACATGAGCTACACCTGTGCCAATTACCAAAGCAGGTGCCCGCTCACCATGCTGCTTTTTATTGGATACATCCTCCTCAACTGCTAACCCCTGTGGGAAAATGGCAGTCACCTGCACCTATACCACAATATATATTTTGACCGAATCAAACAATATGAAAATATAAAATATAAAGCAATATTAATAAAATATAGTAAAACCAGTATGGTAATAGCAAAAATAGTAAAATATATTTTTAAAAGATTTTAAGGATGCTTTCTGTAAGGATATATACAGTGACATGCAAAAGTCTGGCCCTCCTTGCTTAAAATGTCTGTTACTGCACATAGTTAAGTGAGCAGAAGATGAATTGATCACCAAAAGGCATTCAGTTAAAGAGGACACGTTTCTTTTCCGCATTTTACGCAAGATTAGTGTATTGTTTTTGTTTTGTACAATTGTTCAGTGAAAAAAGGAAAGGGGCACCATGCAAATGTTTGGTCACCCCAAGATAACTTTTCCCAAAGTGGTCTCGGACCTTCGTTAGACTGTTAGGGCTGTGGCTTGTTCACAGTCATTGTTAGGAAACCCCAGGTAATGCAAATTGTAAAACTGTATAAATTGTCTGACTCCTCAAACCTTGTCTCAACAATCAGCAGCTATGGGCTCCTCTAAGCAGCTGCCTGGCACGCTGAAAAATAAAATAATTGATTCTCCGAAAGCAGCACAAGGTTACAAGAAGATAGTAAAGCATGTTTAGGTAGCTGTTTCCTCAGGTCATAAAGTTATTAAGAAATGGCAGTTAACAGGAACATTGGAGGTCAAGTTGAAGTCTAGAAAACCAAGAAAACTTTCTGAAAGAACTGCTCATCAGATTGCTAAAAAAGCAAATAAAAAACCCTGTTTGACTGCAAAAGACCTTCAGGTACATCTAGCAGACTCTGGAGTGGTGATGCACTGTTCTACTGTGTAGCAACTCCTGAACAAATATGACCTTCATGGTAGAGTCAGCAGAAGAAAACCTTTCCTGCATCCTAGCCACAAAATTCCCTGCCTGAAGTTTGCAAATGAACATCTAAACAAGCCTGATGCATTTTGGACTGATGAAATCAAAATAGAAATTTCTGGCCACATTGTGCAAAGGTATGTTTGGAGGAAAAAGATGTAGAATTCTAGGATAAGAACATCTCTCTGACTATCAGACATGACTGCGGATCAATCAGGCTTTGGGGTTGTGTTGCATCCAGTGGCACAGGGAACATGTCATTGGTAGAGGGAAAAATAGATTCAAATAAACACCAGCAAATTCTGGAAACAACCATCACACCATCTGGAAAAAGCTGATGTTTTAAAGAGGATGGGGCCTACAACAAGATAATGATCTGAAACACACCTCAAAATCTACAATGGAATACCTCTGCAGGCGCAAGTTGACAGATTTGCCATGACCCTCACAGTCTCCTGACCTAAACATCATTGAATATCTATTGATAGATCTCAAAAGGGCAGTGCATGCAAGATGGCCCAGGAACCTTGCAGAATTAGAAGCCTTTTGCAAGGAAAATGGGCAAAATTACCCCAAGTAAGAACTGAAAGACTCTTAGCTGGCTACAAAAAACATTTTACAAGTTGTGATACTAAGCAAAGGGGTCTTACTAAGTACTCACCATGTTAGGTGCCCAAACTTTTGCTTCAGGCCTGAATCCCAGCCAACACAGGGCACAAGGCAGGAACCAATCCCGGGCAGGGTGCCAACCCACCGCAGGACACACACACACACATTCACACACCAAGCACACACTAGGGCCAATTTAGAATTGCCAATCCACCTAACCAGCATGCCTTTGGACTGTGGGAGGAAACCGGAGCGCCCGGAGGAAACCCACGCAGACACGGGGAGAACATGCAAACTCCACGCAGGGAGGACCCGGGAAGCGAACCCAGGTCCCCAGGCCTCCCAACTGCGAGGCAGCAGCGCTTCATGAGATTCCATCTGAGCTAAAGATTCCCTTTTGAATTGTAAACTGCTTAGTTCATTCTTGTGAGTTTGAATATTAAAAATCTTCATAGGGCTTATTTTTATAGCAGTACAGTCAAAGACGCCTTTTTGGCCAGAAGTTCTTCTCAAGACTCCAAGATGATACTGGAGGTAGTCATAAGACCGCGTTGGCGGAAGGGGCTGGGGCAGGTGATCAGAAACAGGAGGTGACATCAGGCATCTTTGCGTTGTCAGTCTTATGGTCTGCAGACAAAGAGAGACGAGAGGCATTAGGTGACATAGGATGGAATTACCATTTGATGATCACTGAAGTGGCCTCCCAAGTGCTCATGTGTGACACCGCTCATTGCCAAAAGCGACAGAGCCATCTTGAAAAGGAGTAATGCAGGGTGTGTGTGTGAGGGAAACAGAGAGCAGGCAAGAGATATGATCAAGCAGTACTTACAACTCTTATGAGATTCACAACTCTGCTTGAATCCATTGGACTATCTGTGTCTTGGGAAGCTTCCTGGCTTGGATGACTCACAGAGTCAGGGAAAGTGAGTGCAGATGGTATTGCCTCTGACCCCAAGTGAGCCAGATGCATAAATCTGCAGAAAATGAAGAAGGCAGAGAAAAGATCACAATCTCCTCTAAATAAAAACTTCAAAAAATAAAAATAAAAAAGGGGTGAGATTGCGGCTAAACTCATTGTAGCTTTGTATAGCAGCACCTCTGTCAGAAAAGTAGTCATGCAGTGGTGTAAACTGACATAGTACCAGCGACAAGATAAGCAGCTGCAATTGGCAAGTCTGACATACCCTACAACTAGAACTTGCTTAATGTGACATCATCTGCTTAATGCCAGATGGTACTGTTCTTTTCATACCTCTTCGCTAGCATGTGTTGCATAGCCATAAGTAGGAAAAGCTGAAACCAAAAGTGCAAATGAAAGCAGGTCGGAAAACAAAACAAAATTCATTACTGGAAGGACAAAGAGATCAAAAGTGACTAACAAAACAAAGAAGTGCGATACGAATCCAATTTTTGTTTATCCAAACACAGATAATGAGATGAGCATCGTGCCGGTATATAACATGTTGCACTGATGACGTCATGTCGCACCGCAGGCATTCCTCTAGCAACCAGCTGGCGTATAGACAACCGGCAATCAAAAGAATGTGGCACATATCAAACGAGTAAATGCATACATAAGGATATAATTAAAGTGTAATCACAACAGCAAACACGTGATTAAAACTAGACAGTTTACATGTTCACATACACCCAAGGAAAACAGGCTAGGAGCACTTGGCGTGAAGACAATTCACATACTACAAGAAGCAATATTCTAGATAAGAAATCTGATTGCCTATATGCCGGAAAAAATGGAAACAAATTGTTTAAAAAGACAAAGTTATTCTAAACATTTCAATAATAAGTTAAATACCTGAAACCCCAGTGGTCCACTGATTGGTGCACATAAACTGGGAAATGTAATTTCATCATTAGTTACCTCTTTAGGATTTCTTTTCCAAAGTACTGCAGGTTCTGAAAAAAGTGAATAGAAAATAATTACAGTACTTGCATTTTACAAATCCACATAAATGAGTAGTGAATATGACACTTCCTTTCAATTGGTAACATTTCCAGTATTTCCTAGTACTGCATTTTTAAAAATAGGTTTGTACATTTGAATACAGTACTATCCAATAAAGAAATTACAAACGTGTTGCTGCCATAATGCCCACATAATAAAATGTGTTTCTTCGTTTTCTCCTTCCTCCTTTTCTAGTGCTGTAGGAGATTTTCTAGTAGATGACAAGACCAAAGCTGTTGTTCGTTATAATGGTGATGTGACCTGGATGCCTCCTGCAATCTTCAAGAGTTCCTGCAAAATTGATGTCACTTACTTTCCTTTTGATTATCAAAACTGTACAATGAAGTTTGGCTCCTGGACATACGACAAGGCAAAAATAGATCTTGTACTCATTGGGTCCACAATCAACCTCAAGGACTTCTGGGAGAGTGGCGAGTGGGTGATCATTGATGCACCAGGCTACAAGCATGACATCAAATATAACTGTTGTGAAGAAATCTATCCAGATATTACTTACTCCTTGTACATCCAACGGCTCCCTTTGTTTTACACAGTGAACATGATAATACCGTGTCTTCTTATTTCCTTCTTGACTATTCTGGTTTTCTACTTGCCCTCAGATTGTGGGGAGAAGGTGACCCTCTGTATCTCTGTGCTTTTGTCCCTGACTGTCTTCCTTCTTGTGATTACTGAGACCATCCCATCCACATCTTTAGTCATTCCTTTAATTGGGGAGTATCTTCTTTTCACCATGATTTTTGTTACCTTGTCAATTGTTATCACTGTATTCGTGCTAAACGTTCACTACCGAACTCCCCAAACTCACACCATGCCCCAGTGGGTTAGGACTGTGTTCCTCCATTTCTTCCCCAATGTGATGTTCATGACACGGCCAAAGAGAGAAGCAGAAAAGCCATCATCTCACCACCCCCACCAGTCATTTCAGCCCATGTCTCATTATTCACATCAAACACAGCAGAAAAAAATGTCATCATCTGGTCATCAGAGACAACCAATTTTCATCGATACAGAACTATCTGAATTTAATGGTATTGATTGGAAGACTAATGCTGATGCTAGGAGTAGGTCCATGGAAGGCATCTTTAGCCAACAAGGGCATTGCTGTTGGAACCAAAATTGCACTGTGCACTCTGCTGAGTCTCAAGGAGACGACGTGCAGGAAGCCATGGGTACTTCAGACTTTCTCTGCACTTTTCTCAGTGTCTCTGCTCTGTCCCATGAAGTTGGTGAAGCCATTGACAGTGTTCGGTACATTGCCGAGAATATGAAACTGCGGAATGAAGCAAAAGAGGTAAATATTAATACATATGAACAAAAAAAACGGTGTTTCTTTTTGTTTCACTTACCCTGTGTGCTTCTCTAGTACAGTACTTTCGTCATTGACAGTATGTATGGTGTGTGGCCTGTAGGAGGCGTCACTGAGCCCCAAACTCCAGACAGCACTACCACACACAAAGTTCAGCAATCAACGCTTTGAGTTCAGATACAGTGTTTTTATTTAATAACAAAGTGTACCTTTGACAGGCTTATTCCCACACTGGACAATATAGTGCAGGAATGTTGTCCATCGCCTCTCTCAACTCACTGGGCCAAGTGGAGGGCTCTCTTTTAACAACTGATCTGGGAAACCCCCAGACACATCTTCACAACACAGTCCTGGGTTTAAATAAAAGGTGTTTATTTCAGACAATACCTCCACCAGTTTTCAGTTTCCAACTTGAGGAACATACAACACGCATTAAGCTTCTCCTCCTAAACTCCGATGCAGTACACCTTCTCCTAACTCTGGACATCCAGTGGACGGAGGTGGCCCCTTTTATGTCAGACTCAGAAGTTCTACCCCTGTCAGTCAGTCAGTCAGAAGCCCCTGAAAGTAGCGACAGCAGTTCCCCCTGTCGGCACCCAGGGAACCCAGCAGGTCTGCACCAAGAGACCACAATTCCCAACATGCCTAGCAGATACAGGAATGGGGATGTTGGCTCAGGAATGCTGCCATTCAGTTTGTCGGGAAACCGCGTATTCCTGGAAGGCAGTCCCCCCCCCCATATCCCTCCATTATACTGGCCTGCCTGCTAGGTAAGGGTATGGAATTTGTCCCAGCTAGGATGTCAGCCCAGCATTGCCATCCAGGAAGTATTTTTGAGCCAGGTAGGACCACACCGGTCCTTGTGCAGTCAATATATAACAATTTTCTCCTGGAGGCCCCGAGAGAACCCAACAGAGCAGTCCCACTGGACCATAACTCCCACAATGACCTGTAGGCATCCTTACTGGGGCTTGCCAGATGTGGCCCTGCCACCAAGTAAATGGGGGATGCTCTGCCCATAGCAGGCAGGCATCCACTGTCCTGTTTTTTTGCCTTCCAAGCACATCCATTGTATTCTTTTGTGGCTGCTGGGATGCCAGTCACAGTGTAGTTGCTGCAGCAGGATCCTTGATGTCCATGTCTTGGCCTATCTTGGCCTAACGCAGCTCCCTTCCTAATCCTTCCTTTATAATGGCTACCTGGCCAGGCAGGGTCCATCCCAGTTGGGATGCTGGTCCTTCCATCACAGGTGAGGGTGAACACTCTCCCTGTGCCACACACCAAACACATAACTTTTGGTTTCATTCATAATATGAGTTGGCTTCATAGGGTTTCCATGAAAATGCATGTGTATTATGAGCTCTTGACATGATTTTGTCCTGGCAGGTCCACATTGCCTCCAATATTAAGTTGTAATCCTGACTAAAAATGAAGAAATTTGGAAATTTGCACTGAAAAAAGGGTTATCTTGCACTTAAAAAAGGTGTTTGGATTAATCCACTATAATCTAATTTCCTCTTCTGTGCTAATTTGCAGATCCAGGATGACTGGAAGTATGTTGCAATGGTGATTGACCGGATCTTCCTGTGGGTCTTCATCTTAGTGTGCATCTTAGGAACAGCAGGGCTCTTTCTTCAACCCTTGCTGGTGGTAGATGATCCTTAATCTAAGAAATGGCATTATGGGTTTTGTATTCATCTCCAGCTCATTAGGATTTAGACAAGCTTAAACAAAAATGAGTGTAAGATTAAACTAAATTTAACCTGTGTACAACTATACTATATAGAAAGTTAGAAGGTGCCTTTAGTGACTAAGTTAACTGATGTGAACATTGGAACATTTCACATTTTTTAGTTACTTCATCCAATAGTCTTCTATAAAATTTTGTTTATTAAATATTTTTTAAGAATGAGTCATATTCAAAAATAACAGCAATAATAGACTGCAATGGTATGTGTTAGCAGACCACATTAAATATGCACTTTTTGACAGTTCTTTACAACGTCGTGTAGTGAAAAACGTAACCTAAACCATTATTTATCTCCCGACTCAAGGCTCAGATGGCCAGTGAGGAAAAAGCGTCTTTACACCCAACCCATGGTCACTTCTAGGACTACTCTGGGGTTCAGATATGTGCTTCACTCTGAGTTCTCTCCTGTTGTACCAGGAGCTCTGGCAATCCTGAGCCTCAGGTATTGTTTGAAGGTGCCATGGCAATGGTGTCTAAGGCCACATACACACTTCAAATGACCTGCTTTAGATTTTTTTTTCCTCATATGTGACTCAGATCTAATATTTCTAACACAGGGTTAACAATAAAAAGTATGTGGAATCAAAACTTTCCACTTCCAATTCCGATCTTCTTTTCAACTTTTCAATTTCAAATTCTGATCTTCTGATTTCAAAATGGATCTACACAGTCTATAGCCAACCTGAGGTTGAATTAGAATTGTTCAGTAATTAAAATGATTTTTGCATGGCTGAAATCAAACTAAGCAAGTGTGCAAACCAATAATGGTGGTCCACATCTGCATGTAACTCATCTCCCACTCTATTTTAAACAGATACTGACCACCTCAAGTGTGTGTTTACTACTAGAGTCACTGGTATTGGATATGGCACAGGTACTGCCCAAATTCTTCCTGTTAAATTAACAAATTAATAAAAATATAGCTATGATGAAAGCTGCTATCCCTCAGCTTCTCCAAACCCTAGCTGCATCAATTAGTTTCTCTGCTCAAATGTCCTATATGCAAAAATGTTTTTTCCTCACTATTTTCTTCATCCCCAAATACATCTGTACATCATGATCTGAAGTCAGAGAAACTCAAACTTGACAGATCAGCCCAGAGTTCCCAAGTTGGAAATCTGAATTAAGGTGTTCCAGTTCTAGTTGAAAATTCCAGACTAGAAACATGGAAATATAGACTTCCCACTTCAAATGAAACGCGGTATGAGTGGGTTCCATGATGAACACATGTACCAGTCTCAGCATTTCCAGACCCTCTTCAGAATGGAGTTAGTTTGCACTGGAAGCAGATATTAGTCACTTTCAAAAATTAAAACGGAGAGCCTGAGTAAAAACTCAAATCTGAGAGGCAAATTGGAATTTCAATAATACAGCCTGCAGGGGGAACACAATTTAATAATATAATTTTTAGCTGATAATGCAAAAAGCACCTATGGTGATACCCGTGTCTGTCTGTTCACATGAAACAGATTTTGTTGAAACTTAGCACACTTAGGCCTTAAGGAAATTTGCAAGGAGAGATACATTTTTGTTGAGATATCTTGAATATAGCGCACTGTACACATTTTTGAATTTCAAAATATCCCATTGAGAAGCATTAGCAAGTCTGCAAACTTGCCTGTTTTAAAACAGAGAAACATTCTGCATGACTATTTAGTGTACTGATTCAGTTTTACCTTGAGAGAGGTTACTTCAGCTAGTATATATACAATACATATTTTTTTCTCATTCAACATCCACTTCTGAGGTCAAAACCGTGAAACACTTGTAGCCGTGAGCACTGAAGCACAACATGTGATGGGGTGGGGTCAGATGTAGGCCGGGCTGAATGCCTGGGTTTAACCAATTAAGAACAGTAATGATCTTAGATGTGTATTCAATTATTCAGTTTGTTAATAATTATTGCAATGAAACTGTTTATTTATTTGGCACTGGACAACTCCTTGTTATAACAGAATGCATTGGTAGGTCTCGTCATAAGCTAACAGTCTGTTTCTGCCTCTGCCCCATGCCACTCTCATCTCTGTGGCTGCGCAGCACCTCACTATAACTATTCATTGAAACCAAAGCAGGTAAGTAACATGATATTCTTGTCCATAAATGTAAAAAAATGAAAGCAACTTAATTTATGTAGAAATGTATGGCTCGTGACACTTTATGCTAAATGTGTACTTGGTGTTTCTGTTGACTAAATACAACTTCATGGCTGCAGTATCTAAAGATTATACTTACCAGAACATACCATTTTCTAAGCCTGTTTAATCCTGAGCAAGTTTGCCGGGCTAAAAATAATAATAATTCAAAATTGTATTGACATAGTGCCATAATGATCTGTTGTCACGTTGGGATGCAGCTAAGAATGGTAGCTTGAGACTTCAGCACAGATTTTAAATTCCCATCAGGTATTTTGAAAATTTGTATGTTTAAGAAATTTAAACTGCAATTACCCACAGATGCTCCACATCTAACAAAAACTAACAACAGCAAGTGAATATTTTCATCACTTGAGTTAAAATATGCTGTCTATGAAAGCAATTTCAGTCACATGGCATTGTAAAATGGTATTAAAAACACAGCATATATAATTACGTTCTGTTATCATTATTGCCAGCTGTGCTACCCATTTAAGATGGGTTGAAATCGAAGTAATCAGTATAGACCTCAGTGTTAATGTTGTCAGTGCACCATCTATCAGAACATATTTTGTAATGCATGTAGTAATAAAATGCACTGCATCTGTCGTTCCAACAGATGGCATAACACAATCATTTGTACAAATAAAATACATTAACACAATTATTTGTAATTCCCCATCAATTGGAATGACAGATGCAAGACTTATGTTTCTGTTACATGCCATTTGGTATGGGATTTGTGAAAGCAGTGTTAATGTTTGTGATGCACCATCTGTTGGAATGAAAAATGCAAGCCATTTTTTTTCTAAAACTGTTTGTGGTGTGCCACCTGTTGGAATGACAAAGTCATGGCAACTGGACAGACACATAGACACTCTTTTATTAAGGTGGTATTTTTAATATAACCCATTCTTATAAAAATATGATGTGGACACAATTGTCATGGCAAACTCTTTCATGAAGTGACTAGAAAATTTTAAAGTGCTCCAACTTTCAAACCAACTAAGTCAGCGAGTGCACCTGAATGTTACACCATGTGCACATTTTCTTGCTTGATATTTTGACAAACAGTACAGAAGAGAGTTTTCAAAATACTACTCTGGCTGAGTTGAGGTACATGCCAGACATGGAAGGGGGTCACCGCCTCATAGGTTTCTGTATAATTCAGGTATTTCTTCTCTCTTTACCAAATGCAACATATCAACATTAAAAACTGAACTTTTCACATATTCCTACTTGTTATCTATAACTTGAATTATTTTCTCACCATATTATTCAAGCAATGTGCATATTTTCCAGGTTCAGATTACTGTATGTTATTTTGGGTGTCTTGCACTTCATATTAGATAGGCAGCATGGATTAGTGTTTCAAGCAATAGACTTGAAACCACAAGGTTGCTGATTCAATGTAAACCTCAGCAAACCACCTAACCTGCAGTTAGTTTCTCCAGTTGCAAAATTTTTTTTTACTATGGAGACCTTCTTGTAAATGAATTGAGATGGTTCTTACTATCGAAAGATTCTATATCATACTAACAGCTGTGAGGGGCGGCCAACATCCTTACCCAGCTGGGACACCTTCAGGAAGGAAGATCAGGAGCACTTCTGGGAAGGCTAAAATAAAAAGAGGTGCCTGCCTGACATCGGGAAGCCTGAGTTGGGAGGAGAAGGGCGAAGCTTGCGGGAGGAGCAGAGGAGGCAGTGAGAGACAGACAGAGAAAATTACAAAAAGTGTGCTGTATTGTGTTTGCTGTACTTGTGGCTATGGTGGTGGGAAACTGTTATAAAACAAGAGTTTTCCCAAAATAAAAGACTCTTTGCCTTTTAACCCGTGTCTGTGCCTGCTTGTGTTGGGTTTGGGGACCTGGAGCGCCCCCTAATGTCCACACAGATTTGACTGACCTGTCTGTCAAGATCCCTGACTGTCTGTACAAGATCCCTGGCCCTGAGTTACACTGATCATGTTTTCTACATTGAGTCCTGAATGGGATGATTTATCTTAGACTTGCTTCTAAGGCTGATGTGACTGTAAGTCTTGTGTTAAACCTGCCAAGCCCAGGAGTATCACATTTTCTGTTGTGACGTTATATTAGCTAGCATTTAATATTGCTTTACTTAATGTTATCAGAATGCATCTTGGTGCCACATATGGGCTTAGAGTTCACACCTAGCATATCCTTTTGTCAACAGTATGTCTCCGGCCCTCAAATTTCTACTGCTGGGCAAAGGTAATTGTGCAAAAGGCAAGTGATCCCTGGGGCACGAGAAATAGAAGGGAGAGTCAGGGTAGGGTTCGTTGCTCTAGCTTCATGCTTAATTCCTTTGCAAAAGCCTCTAGTAGAATTCCCTGATCTCCAGTGCAGCTTCTTTTGATTTTAACATCTGTCTCTGCCTATTTTTGACCTTTTTGCCTGGTTTTTGATATCTGTTTCTATTTTTGACTTTTAAAAATCCTTTGCCTTTCTCCCCTCCTGATCTGCAACTCTGTTTTTGGCTTCATGAGCTAGGAGTTCCAAAGCATACAAGTCTCAAAAAGTTGCAACAGCACTTTCAATAATACCCACTAGAGGGGTATTTTCCACCAAACCCCAACTAAATAAACAAGCAAACACAAAATTTAAAGATTTACTCTTCATAAAAAGTCTTCCAATAAATATGAAGCTCCATGGAGAACAAAGGTGAAAGTGGACTTGCCTAAAACAATAAATAAGGCAATCCAAAGCAAACAAGGACCCAGTGCAGATATCAAAGAGTGGTCAAAAGACAAAGCAAAAAGGGTCAAAATCCAGTAAATCACAAAAAAGCATAAGTACCAGCAAACTCATAGTAACACTCACCAACTCCCTAGCGCATATGAAATGAACCGCCAGGAACTATGGGAGACCCTCCGGATTTAAAGGGCAATGATTGGCAGGTGGCCCCACCCACAAAACACACACAACATAGCCCAGGCAGCATACGAACATACACAGACCAGTGGCGGCTCGCGTATAGGCACTGTGGAACTGCAGCACCCCCTATTTCCCCTTGATATCATCGATAACATTTAATATAATGAGTCCTTTTTCCTTTAATTCTTTCTTTATACTTGTACAATATAGAATCCTTAAGCTTAATGTCAGTAGCCATCCCCCAGTTTATGAAAAAGATACAAAAATCTTTGTATGGAACTGTGCGCTTCACAGTTCCAGCGGCGTGGTGTTTGGCTGTTGTGCGCATGCGCACATAGGAAACTGCATGCGAGGCTGTGAGGGAGAGAGAGCACTGTCGCTCCCGCAGTGCCGACTCTGGCGTGCTGGTGGAAGGTACTGTTTTTTTATTTACTCCGCGTGTGTTGTGCTTAAAAACCGTGTGCCATATTCTTGAATGTGATAAAGTGTAGAATTAGATTATTATCCTGTTTCCAGCTATTCTATTTGATTCATTTTTTTTTCGGTTTCTGAATAAATTTTCTTTTTATACATGTTTGTTTCCTTTGACACAATTTTAAAACAAAGGCTAAAAATTTTCTGGAGCAGCACCCCAACTAATTTTAGCTACGAGCCACCACTGACACAGACACAATCAAAAACGAAGAATAATGTAAAGAATCAATTGACGTAACAGTGTGTGACCACCAGGGGGGTGTTGCAGCACCCCAAACACCCAACACAACTTGGACACAAGTTCCAGTGAGGACTAAGGGTTTTATTGTGTGCCACTCTTACACACTCGTTTCCCAGTCTCACAAACTATAAATCACACATGCAGCAATCCCTCCATCTCTCCTCCGCTCCTCCAGGTAAGCTCCGTCTTCCTCCTCCCGACTCTGTACTAAGCAGGCTGGTCCTTTTATATAAAACACGGCAGCACGT
Organism: Erpetoichthys calabaricus; assembly: GCF_900747795.2. Classification (NCBI taxonomy): domain Eukaryota; kingdom Metazoa; phylum Chordata; class Cladistia; order Polypteriformes; family Polypteridae; genus Erpetoichthys; species Erpetoichthys calabaricus. The sequence continues at coordinate 48,347,669 of NC_041410.2, read as the reverse complement.
CTGGTGTTCCGAGACTGTGGCTGCGGAGTACTTCTGGGCATGCCTGAAACTTCACTAAGTCAGGTTCTCTAGTCCCATCAGCGCCCCCAGGCAGCACCCACGGAACCCAATTGGGCTAACCCAAAGAACTACAGTTCCCAAAATGCCCAGTGGGTATCCATAATGGTACCATAACTCAGGATTGGGTTTTGCCATCTAGTTTGTGGTGAGAGAAAATGACCCGAATACATTGTCTTCCCCTGTCCTTCCGTTCCACAGGCCTCCAGATGGGTAAAGATCCCAGTTTGGCTCAGGATGACATTGCTCACAATGGACATAAATAAAATAATTAAAAATGAACAAAACAGACCTAAACCATGAATTTGAACCACAGCCGAGGTTGGGGGGGGGGTTGTTTGGAGGGGTGCGGACTCTGGCTAAAACATAACACTATGTCACAGAAATCAATTTTGGGAGGTTGCACTGAGAGACAGCAATGTGGCCTAGTGACGTGCTGCCAACACCTACATTATTATTGTCAGATGTACAGGGTACAGTTAAATTCTTATGTGTATACACTAATTAACAAGATCATTTCTTACTTGAACCTGAATGCACATTCTTGCTTCTGGAATTAGAGTGTTACACAGGAATGCCAAAGCTAGCAAATAACTGATGAAGTTGTCTTCTTAGCTACTATGTAAACCAAAACAAATAAGTCTTATATTGTCAGAATTAAATTTGGTGACTGGTGTACATCACAAATAAAGCTCAGGACCAAGACCAGCTTTGTTAATTGCTGCTTCTTTTGACCTCTAGTCTACTATATAATATGAAATAGATTCCAGCCAGTGAGGCCTGACAAAAATCACTCCACCATGCTGTTCACCAACATCATCAGTCCACAAGGCTGCTGCCTCAGCCCACTGCTATAGTGCCTATTCACCTTTGACTGTGTAGCAAAGAATGAGGGCAACACCATCATCAAGTTCATGGATAACAACGCTGTCATTGGCCTTATGAGCAACAATTATGAGGCTGCCTACAGGACTGACTGACTGAATGGTAATATGACAACAACCTCTCCCTGAAAGTTGACAAAACTAAGGAGATCATTGTAGACTTCAGAAAGAACAAAGACAGTCACGCGCCACTCCACATCAGTGGCTCTCCTGTTCAGGTTCCTGGGTGTCCACATCACTGACTGCCTGTTGTGGTCTGTCAACACCACAAGAATACTGATCTTTAGAACTAAAACATCTATCCTGATGGTATAGTTTGGCAACCACACTTGCCAGAATCGCAAATTCCTCCAAAGAATGCTCTGAGTGTGCATCTTGCAAAATAACTGGGGCTGACCTTCCACAGCATCATGCCATTTGCTCAACTAGACGTCTGAGGAGAGCTGAATCCTATCACCTCTGATGACAGCCGTCCAGCTCATCGCGTTTTCAATTCTGCCTTCTGAAAAGAGCTACCAGAGACTCACCTCTCACTCCAGCCACTTCAGGGACAGCTTCTCCCCTGGTCATAAGATCACTGAACTCCCAGTAACCTGATCCTATCTACCCTGCACAGTGTACAGTACCCACCTGCTGGTGTATTTGTAATTGTACTGTATGTTACATTGTTTTCCACTCTTATTTCTGTATTTAGTTATTTCCCTTCAGCTGTCCGTGTTTATTTATACATCACCACAACTCTGGCACTATGCCCTCACAGTGTATGTGACAATAAAAATCTTTAATCTAATCTCAGCTCATCTAATGTCAGGCATCAATTCTGCCAAAGCCACATCTAAAGTCAACCTACAACTTCTTCATTTTACCAAATGGAAAACAACTGCAGAGTCACTCCATGACTGTCCAGTGATGGGCATAGTAGCAGGGACATCTGATTGAGCTCAGCCTGACATCGCACACAGGGAAGCCCACAGCATGTAGCTTAGTAGTTGCAACCATCTGAAGAGGAGCAGGAGGTTCAGCTATCACTGTCCATGACAAAACAACTCCTCTGTTTCTTTATATCAAAAAGGCCAGCAAGTTGCATCTGAGAAACCCCACCTGGAAGGCGGCTGCCACAAAACAAATTCTTCGACTAAGACACACTCAGACCAATTTTTATGCCCTTTTCAGCAAAGAAGAGATGCAAATTCAAATTTTGCTTTTTGGGATTTCTTTTTATTTGATACTTTGATGACATAAAATTTGAATGGCTGCATCTATAACTCTTTGACAGAATCTTGTTTAACTTTGTCATTGTTGCAGCTCCTGTGTAATCCATTCTGCAATCAATTACTATCCCAAGTTGGTGGCCACACCGAGTATTATGGTATGATAGGCAATTAATAAGTAAAACTGCAACAACATAACTATCAAACAAATCAAAATAATGGCACCTCACCCAGGATCATGTATAGTATAACATTCAGTACTTCACAGGGAGGTTGTGATAGATCTTTCTCTAAAATAATCTTTTTTTGTCTCTCATTATGACAGTGACATTACCTCTACATCATGGTGGATGGCTTTTCTTGTAATACAAATATTATGTTATCAGTTCCAAACAAAACAAGGACAAAGAAGAGATTTATAAGTATTTGAGTAGCCACAAAGTTCTTGTCCCTTCATTGCATGCAATGCACATCCTTAATCTATCCCTCACTAGCTGTCATGGGACGCCTGCAGCACACGCATGCAAAATGATACTGACCACTCCAGGCAAGATCTTTTGCGTAATAATGCAATATTTTTTTTTGAGTGGGTGGAATAAGTATTTGTAGTTTTGTTGTGCAATAGAAACACATACTTTTGTACTTTCCTGCTCTTTTGGTCCCATTTGTATTTGGGGAGAGCACAAATATACTTCCTTAGAAGGCTGGTGTCCTTCAACATCTGCAATAAGATGCTGCAGATGTTCTATCAGACGGTTGTGGCAAGCGCCCTCTTCTACGCGGTGGTGTGATCCATTCTTGCCTTTTTAGTGCTTGGAGTTGATCACAATTTGTGGGCTTCTGCTTGTCCACCCGTTTTTTCAGAATTGACCACAGGTTCTCAATGGGATTAAGATCTGGAGAGTTTCCTGGCCACGGGTCCAAACTTTCAATGTTATGAACTCTTTTGCCTTGTGACGTGGTGCTCCATCATGCTGGAAAACACAAAGATCAACACCACATTGCACTTGGATTGTTGAGAGACGTTGCTCTTGGAGGACATTTTAATACCATTCTTTATTTATGGCAGTGTTCTTGGGCAAAATTGTGAGTGGGCCCACTCCTTTAGATGAGAAGCAGCCCCACACATGGTTTGTCCCAGGATGCTTCAATGTTGGCACGACACAGAACTCATGGTAGCATTTACCTTTTCTTTCTTCAACTGTCCAATCCTTGTACTCCCTGCAGAATTTCAGTCTGTCCTTGATGTTTTTCTTGGAAAGAAGTGGTTTCTTTGCTGCCCTTCTTGACACAAGGCTGTTGTCCAAACATCTTCACCTCACTGTGTGTGCAGAGGCACTCACACCCACCTGCTGCCATGGAAACTCAATTCTGTAGCTGACAACTCAGGAGGAGACAGTCCTGGCATTTGCTGGTCACTTTTAACGGATCACTGTGTGCCAGGGCCAAAATAAGTGAAAATGGGGTTTTGTGATAAAGTTAATTTTTTATGCTAATAAAGCTCTTTGCAATGAATTAGTATGCATCTGATCACTCTGCACAATAATATAAAAATAATATGAATTGACACCCCAAACACAGAACTACAAATTTTGCAAAACATAACATTTGTGCCACTACCAAACCTTTTGGCCACTACTGTATGAATATAAATGTATTTAGCTTGTGCTAGGAATATTGGATGCTATAAAAACTGTGATACAAGACCCGTTCCTTCTGTAAACACCAAGAGAATAACTTAAAATAAAAAATAAATAAATCATTACATTTATATAGCGCTTTTCTCAGTACTCAAAGCGCTATCCACACAGGGAGGAACCGGGAAGTGAACCCACAATCTTCCACAGTCTCCTTACTGCAAAGCAGCAGCACTACCACTGCGCCACCTGTGAGGACTTCAAAAAACATGTAGCTTATCTTCCAGCACAACTTTCTTTTATATGCTGTAATGTTGTGGTTACAAAGAGAAGCCAAGAACAGTGGTGTTATCTTGACTTTTATTGCTGGCTTAACTTTTTGAAACAAGCAGCAATTAAAACCCAGGATGGTTGAACATCAGCAACAATAAAAACAAGAGCCTCTGGCACAAAAGGGACTTAGAACACTCTAGACGAGAACAGGCCATTCAGCCCAACAAAGCTTGCCAGTCCTATCCACTTATTTCTTCCAAAAAACAGTCGAGTTTTGAAAGTCCCCAACATCTAACTGTCTACCACACTACTTGGTAGCTTATTTCAAGTGTCTATCGTTCTTTGTGTAAAGAAAAACTTCCTAATGTTTGTGCGAAATTTACCCTTAACAAGTTTCTAGCTGTGTCCCCGTGTTCTTGATGAACTCATTCTAAAATAACAGTCTCGATCCACTGTACTAATTCCCTTCATAATTTTAAACACTTCAATCATGTCACTTCTTAATCTTCTTTTGCTTAAACTGTATAGGCTCAGCTCTTTTAATCTTCCCTCATAATTCAACTCAAGTTGTTGAGTTCTTTGCTCGTCTGCTTAATCTAAAGCCTGGACATACTGATGAATTCCAACAATACAGCACACAGACATTCTTTTCCCATACCAGGACATACCACCCTCAAGATATCCCTGCCTATTCACACTGGCATGCAAACGACTTCTACTTTTGCCAGTGTCAATTTGAGTTTTTGGTCTTAATCAAGATAAACTTGCCTATCCAAAAACAGGCAACTAGATCATTTCAAAATTGTGAGCACTATAGTTAAAGGCTTTGCTTACTACAGTAATTTCACTTACATTGGGAATTGTAATAAAAAACACCATCTGGTGATCACATTGTACACTCTGAAGTAAAAGCATTGGCAATTTCTGTTAGGTATGATTATGGGAGGTTATTAGATAGATAGATAGATAGATAGATAGATAGATAGATAGATAGATAGATAGATAGATAGATAGATAGATAGATAGATAGATAGTGAAAAACACAATATACAATTAATAACTAGATAGATAGATAGATAGATAGATAGATAGATAGATAGATAGATAGATAGATAGATAGATAGATAGATAGATAGATAGATAGATAGATAGATAGAACTTTATCTGTCCTAAGGGATTTTTTTGCCACAGAATCTTATTGAATAACAAATAAATATACACACATGGTCTGAACACAAACCAAAATGACTAAAATGAAAGAAAAAATATTACTTGACAGTCACAGTTGCAGTAAGGCACAATACAGGTGTGTTGCTGTTGGTATAAAAGAACCCCAGTTTCTTAACACACTTCTGCAGAATAACATATTGGCTAAAAGTCCTCAATGCTAGTGTGTCATAGAGGGGATAAGCAGCATCGTTCACCATGGTCATCAGTTTCTCCTCCACTACTATCTCCAGGGTGTCCAATGTGCGTCCTATAACTGAGCCTGCCTTCTTAATTGGCTTGTTAATTCGGTGGGCCCTTATTGAAGTGAAGTTAACAGCCCAGCACATCACAGCGCACAGACCATCAGTGAGTTGTAGAAGAAGTGAAGGATGTCACTACCCATAATTCAATATAGGAAATAAAGGAACATAGTCTCCTAAAAAAATAGCCTGCTCTGCCCTTTCTTAAATTGTTCCTCTTTGTTATGAGACCAGTCCAGCCAGTCAATGATGTGGACCCCCCAATTCTTGTAGCAATGCACCACCTCTAGATCAACTCCCTGAACAGTGACCAGACATAGAGGCTCTTTGCTGATGTGAAGTCAATGTCCAGTTCTACGGTTTTGCTGATGTTAAGTGGCAGACAATTCTTTCTGCACTAAGAAACAAAGTTCTCCACCCGACTCCAATATTGTCTGATCTCTCTTATTGATACACCTCATAAGTAAAGAATCATCTGGGTATTTCCGAAAGTGACATGACCTGGTCTTATATTTATAGTCGGAGGTGTACAGAGAGAAGAGAAAAGGAGAAAGGATTGTTCCTTGTGGCACTGCAGTGATGCTCACATCTGTATCAGAAACACAGTCCTCGAGTCTTACAAACTGCAGTCTGCCTGACAGAAAGTCCATTATCCAGGACACCATAGGCTCATCCACCTGCAGAAAGCACTGGAAACATCAAAAACCATAATCCTCACATTGCTGCCAGCTTTATCCAGGTGAGAGTAAGCTTTGTGGAGTAGGTAGGTAATTGCATACTCCACTCCAATCTTTGCCCGATGGGTAAACTGCAGTGGGTCCAGGTGGTCTACCACAAGAGAACTCATACAGTGCAGGACTAGCCTCTCAAAGTTCTTCATGACATGAGACATAAATAGCATTGGTCTGTATTCATTGTAGTCAGAGCAGCAGCAGTTTGTAGAGCCTTAGGAACAGACTGAACAGGTGACAGAGGACACCACAAAGTTGGTCAGCACAGGTGTTAAGAACTCAAGGACTGACTCCATATTGTCTTGTGGTTTTTTTCTCTGTGTAGTTTCCTCCATTGTCACCTCACGTAGTCATCCATGATGGATAGCCCATGTTGAAGATCAGCAGTGGACACACCACTGGCCATTCCAGTTCAAGTGGTGGGAGTTGTTTATGTAGTAGTTAGTGGTGGGGAGGAATGGTCATTGGATGAAACCTGCAGTGGGAGTGAAATTCTATTAAAAATTGCTTCAGGGTGTGTGAGTGCTGTACTGGACCCTTTCCCAGCTAGGATGCCATAATGGAAGAACAAAATGGAAAGAAGCATAACCCGGCCGGGATGGGACTGAAGCAACATCCCTTCCAAATGGATAAATTAATGGATAATGTGGGTGAGTTGGTGCATTCGGGGCAGTCCCTCCCCGAGTACGGTAGATGGCAGTGCTCTGTTAGTGTGGACCCTGTAAGAACATCCACAGGGATGTACAGGAGTCATAGTCCTGAGGTAAAACCCTGTCAGGGTCCTTAGGTACCGCCAGGGGGTGCTGCAGGGAGAGGGATTCCCTGCTTCAGGAGGCTTCCATCTGACCCGAAAGTGTTGCCATCAGGTTATGCACTGGTACTGGAAGTACTCCCGGATCTGACATAAAAAAGCAAGCCTTCCAGCTTTCTCCAAGGAGCCAGAGTCAGAAAGAAGTTGGACAATGCTTGTGAGGAGGAGTGGAGGTGAAGTTACAGAGAGAAGGAAGAAAAGAGTTGTGCTGTATTGTGCTTAACTGTACTTGTGGCTGCGGTGGGAAACGCTTGGGGGATCTTTTCCTTTTAAACTTGTGTCTGTGTCTGCTTGTGTTGGGTGTTTGGGGAGCTGGAGTGCCATCTTGTGTCCACAAGTGTTAGCACTGACAACATCTGCTCCTAGCACCTGAGCCTTGGATTGTGTGAATCCAGTAATTATTCCCAGTCCATTCTAGGCACCTCTGAGTGAGCTTATTTTCTATTCTTTGCTTTTTAAGCTTCCTTTCCTTCACTCGGCTTTTTCTTCAGCACTCACTGCTTGTCTTTCAGAACCTCTTTGTCACCAGATTTGCAATATTAATGTCAAAATAATAATTTTGACATCTGCTCCGAACTTAGTTGACATTATCCTTGTTTATGAGTATCAATCAAAAGATTCTCACAGTGTGATCATTTTATAGGAGCCAATTGTTCTTGATATAAATGACATCCTGCATGTGAACAAACCATCTTACCTTTGAAATATTTCAAAGCTGGAGGAATCAGGTCTTACATTATATAAAAAAGTATTTGTGAACACAAATATACACTGAAAATATTCTTTGGATCATTTCATGTGGTTTTTATATATTTTTGGGTGCTGAATTAAAAAATGAAAAACATTTTTCTCCATCACGTAGTATTTTTTCATAAAACATATTTTTAGCTGTCAATTATAGCTTTTTACTTTTTGCAGAATACTTAAATATCAATAATTAATTTTAATCATAATTTGTTTGAATATAGTATTTTGTGATATTAAAATCTATGTTTACACCAAAAGAGGTCTTTTATTTGATAATGAAGTCTGCATATAGCTGGAATTTAACAAAGTGATAAGTCACCGTAGCACCATGTGAAGCCATCAAAAGCCAGGATTTCTCTGTGAGTGGGACAGCAGAACCAAGAATTGACATTGGGTTCAGAAAAAATGGACAGCTAGAAAAAGCTACAACTTGGGGTCAAAAACATCATAAGATCTACTGTAGCTTGGTGGATCCAGATAAAGTGCTGCTAACTACTGCTTCATAGTAAGGTATTGGTTAATGAAGCAGTCTGTCAAAGTCCTATCAAGTGATGAAGCCTATTTTATAGACTTGTGCCGAAAGTCTCAAGGTTTGTCTAAGGCTAAATTTGAAGAGGTCATTTTTGCCAGACTTGATATTAGAAAACTGATTTCTGATGCAGAATTTGATGGTGTGATAAACAACCTGGAATGAGATACATGGGTATCATTCAAAGAATGTTTTTAAGGTAACAAAAAAGATCCACATTATAAAGAAATTATGAGAAATTTATTAGTTAAGTTTAAGGAACTGGGTTGCAATCCAAATTATAAAGAAATTACAAAAAATATATGTTTAAGCAATTGAGTTGCAACTTGAGTCTCACAGTTCACTTTGTGGAATCAAATTTGGAATTTTTTCTTCGAAAATTTCAGAGTGGTGAGTGAAGAGCAGGGTAAGGGTGAAAAATTCCATCAGGATATCAAGAACATGGAAAGAAGGTACTAGGGGCGTTGGGATGTCAAAATGATTGTGGACGACTGCTGTTATACTGCCATAGAGTCATAGAGACCAACAGAAAAGGTGGGCAAACGACAGGCCACTATGCAAAGTTTTGAACAAAAAAATTAAGGAGTAATAGAAACTAGTGAAGTTATAAGTAAATTACGGTGTATTTATTATTGTTTTCTTCTCAGTTATTCTTAAATTAGATTACCTAAATATGTTCATGTTAAATTGATTTAGAACAATATTGAAAACATGAATACATTTATAATTTGTTCAATTTTAATTGCATTTAATTTTAATTTTGTGCTTAAATGTGACATAATGGAATATTCTTACTATATTTGTATTGAGTTCTTGAAAGCAACTAAAACATTCACAATTAAAGCAATTTTTATGAATTTAATTTTTCAGACCTGTGCGAAAATATTAGCAAAGTTTACTAATTTAATATTACATTTTTAACAATAAAGTCTTCTAGGTAGCAAACTACGTTTTTAATTTACAGAAACACTGAGTTAGATAAAATACCCTGAAGAAGTCAATAGTAATAAAAGATATTCGGCTGTCAATGCACCAAAACAAGGAAACAACGCAATACGACATACCGAGCATAGAGCGCTGCGAGTTTCAGAAGAAACTTTTCTCGAATTGCCGCTCGATCTTTCTGTTACTAGTAAACAAAAATATCCCACAATCCCTTTCGCTACTTCCTATTCCGGGACTACAGCTTCTTGACAACGTTCCGCACCGCATCTGCTGAGTTTCTGCTCAGGTCAGTGCAAGTATTAATTGTTTATACTGTATGCGGTTCATAGGTTTAGCACATTTGGTCAGCACATGTCATATGTTAGGTACGTGAAATGGGTAATGGATCTTCTGAATGGTGGTTTTCTTGATTTTAAATTTAAAGGTTGATGTGTTAAAAGCGGACCATAGGTTTATTGTTGTTGCTCAATATAATTTTACCCGGTAAAAAATAATCCTTTTAAAGTGACAGTTTACAGTAAACATTCAGTTAGAAATAACTATGAAATCATATATTTACATACATACTTTAAACAGGATTGTCCCTTCTTTGTTTAAAAATCGTTGTCTAAGTAGATCTGTTGTTTACGACTATATAGATGAGGCCTCTTCGACTAGTTTTATTATGGATTAAATCATATTTAGGAATGTAAAATGTCTCAAATGACCAAGGAAAATGCTGTAAATCAATTTCTTATGTTTTTAATGAGTTTCCAGCTGTGTGTGATTAGAATAGTTCTACTCCTGTTTGTTATAAATGGAGGCTACAATAGCTAACTGTACTGCATAACAGTATTACATTTATGAAGAGTAAGACAGAAGAGAGTGAGGTGCGTATCCCGATGCTCATGGAAATTCACAAAAAAAATACTGTTTTAGGGGTTGTGTAAAATACTGTGGCAGAATCACGTTTATATATATCAGCATCCCATGTATTGAGCATATACTGTACATATATAAGGACGCTCTGAAGAAGATGTAAGAGCATTGTAATGATATTCATTTTGTCATGACTAATTCTCTGAGCTACAATAAGATGATTGAAGGACCAAATATTAACCTCTAGTTTATTATGTCTATATTACCATGTTTAAAAAGAGATCTTTTTCCATTCTTGTGATAATAATTCCCAGGTATTTAAACTGTATTGATACAATTAGTGAAAAGTGATTTATCTTTAGCTGTTGTACAAGAGAATTCACTGGAAAAAACATGCTCTTATTTGAATTAGAGCTGCAATATTAAGCTTTTTTGCTAATCGAATACTTAGTCAATTATGATTTCCATTAATCGTAAATCTTAAAAGTTCTGCATTTGTGCAAGCATTTTGTTCAAAAATGAAAAAGTTTTATTCCTTGAATAATGCTCTCCATCATAACAATAGTATTAATATGCTCTGAAATTGCTTTTGCAGTAAAAAGAACATAAAAACAGTACTTATCTGTAACTTCGGTACTCAAGTAACCTCCATTTTTTATGTTTATACTTTATATTTATATCCATGTTGTATGAGTAGAAATAGAATTTTTATGCCTGTTACTAAAGTGTTTTGTTTTATTTAATAGAAGACTTCATGTTGGGTTATTTGGCATCTCTGATTTGGCTTGGTGGGAGGGAGTGTTCCCTGAGATGGACTGCAGTCTTGTCAGTTGTTTGTTCCTAATTTGCAGTTCATTGCTGGGTTAAACATAGGCTCACTGTAACACAGTACTGGACTAAGTGGTTTGGAAAATAAATGGATGGAAATATTATAGCTTGTTTTGTACTTAGTTTTTGTTCTAAATCCGATTCTGGGCAACATGTTGGTACAGTGTCTAGTGCTGCTGCGTCACAGTCCGGAGTCTTCATTTTAACCTTTTACAAAGTATTCACTTTGTTTTATGCTTTTCTTTCTGCTATTCTATTAGAAAATGACCAGCACAGAATGGTATATTTTTATCAGGCTTGCAGAACAACCCTCGGCACCCAAGAAAGTTGTGCATTTCTCAGAGGCAGAGCATGGAGGTACAGCTCCTGGAAGCTTTTGTGTATCCAAATTAAAACAAAAAGTTGCAGCCAGCCTACCAGAAACTGTCCCTGAGCCTGATCTTTTTGGTAAGTGTGGTTGACACCTTCTTATTTTTTTTACAAGTTTCAGAAAGGAAGATAGATCAAAATAGCTACTCTTATTATTTTGGACAATAAGACTGTACACTCACACTTTATGATGAGTTGTATGAAGGATTGGACATTAAGGAGGGAGAAAAGGACCTGTACCGATTGGCTAGACAGGGGGACCGAGCTGGGAAAGATGTGCAGCAGGTTAGGGTAATAAAGGATAAAGATGGAAACATACTCGCAAGCGAGGAGAGTGTGTTGAGCAGATGGAAAGAGTACTTTGAGAGGCTGATGGATGAAGAGAATGAGAGAGAGAGGAGGTTGGATGATGTGGAGATAGTGAATCAGGAAGTGCTGTGGATTAGCAAGGAGGAAGGAAGGACAGCTATGAAGAGGATGAAAAATGGAAAGGCTGTTGGTCCAGATAACATGCCTGTGAAAGCATAGAGGTGTTTAGGAGAGATGGCAGTGGAGTTTTTAACCAGAATGTTAAATGGAAGCTTGGAAAGTGAGAGGATGCCTGAGGAGTGGAGAAGTGTACTGGTGCTGATATTTAAGAATAAGGGGGATGTGCAGGACTGCAGTAATTACAGAGGGATAAAACTGATGAGCCACAGCATGAAGTTATGGGAAAGAGTAGTGGAAGCTCGGTTAAGAAGTGAGGTGATGAATAGTGAGTAGCAGTATGGTTTCATGCCAAGAAAGAGCACCACAGATGCGATGTTTGCTCTGAGGGTGTTGATGGAGAAGTATAGAGAAGGCCGGAAGGAGTTGCATTGCGTCTTTGTGAACCTGGAGAAAGCATATGACAGGGTGCCTCGAGAGGAGTTGTGGTATTGTATGAGGAAATCGGGAGTGGCAGAGAAGTATCTAAGAGTTGTACAGGATATGTACGAGGGAAGTGTGACTGTGGTGAGGTCTGCGGTAGGAGTGATGGATGCATTCATTGTGGAGGTGGGATTACATCAGGTATCAGCTCTTAGCCCTTTCTTGTTTGCAATGGTGATGGGCAGATTGACAGACAAGATTAGACAGGAGTCCCCATGGACTGTAATGTTTGCTTATGACATTGAGATTTATAGCAAGAGTAGGGTGCAGGTTGAGGAGACCCTGGAGAGGTGGAGATATGCCCTAGAGAGGAGAGGAATAAAGGTCAGTTGGAACAAGACAGAATACATGTGTGAATGAGAGGGAGGTCAATGGAATGGTGAGGATGCAAGAAGTAGAGTTGATGAAGGTGGATAAGTTTAAATACTTGGGATCAACAGTACACAGTATAGGAGAATGTGGAAGAAAGGTGGAGAAGAGTGTCAGGAGTGATTAGTGACAGGCGGATATCAGCAAGAGTGAATGGGAAGGTCTACAGGACAGTAGTGAGACCAGCTATGTTATATGGGTTGGAGACATGGCAATGACCAGAAAGCAGGAGACAGAGCCAGAGGTGGCAGACTTAAAGATGCTAAGATTTGCATTGGATGTGACGAGGATGGATAGGATTAGAAATGAGTACATTAGAGGGTCGGCTCAGGTTGGGCGGTTGGGAGACGAAGTCAGAGAGGTGAGATTGCGTTGGTTTGGACATATGCAGAGGAGAGATGCTGAGTGTATTGGGAGAAGGATGTTAAAGATAGAGCTGCCAGGCAAGAGGAAAAGAGGAAGGCCTAAGTCATGCAGGTTATGGGTGTGAAAGAGCAAGATGTAGAGGAGAGGAAGATATGTAACAAGATGATCCATTGTGGCAACCCCTAACAAAAGCAGCTGAAAGAAGAAGAAGGGTGTACTCACACTAGGCATGTTTGTTCCATACTGTGCCCAAGCGCGATTGTCCCACCTCCCTACTCCTCCTGCTGGCCTGCACTCACACTTTGATTAACATTCTGGGCCTGGGCATGCTTTTGTCATGACCATGTGCCTACATGTGAATCCAAAACACGATCCGAAGATGGTATGACATCATGCATGTTAAAATGATTTTACTTATTTTGTGCTTGTTTTGGATTCGCGTAGGGCAGGATAACACTCTACCCTCTTACAGATTTATTGAGCGTGCAGCGCAGCGTTTTGCTGTTAATTGTGTTGCACGTCCAAGAAGATTTTTACGGTGACAAATGATATTAAGGGAGGAATTTGCAGGTTTTCTTGCCAACTACAATTCATGTTCATGTGTAAGGTGAGAATAAAAACCTGTTTTTAACTCAAATGATATTGAATGAAATGAGAATTGCATTTTCTGACTGGTCGCATCATTGACGTCATGTCTGGATTCCGCGCTCAGGCACATTTAGAGATCCCACTATTCCTGAATGCTACTGAACTGTGCTTGGGCATACGTCCTCCAAGTGGGCCAGGGCACGGTATGGTTGGCCTGGCATGGAGCAATCACATTAGTGAAATGAACTAAACTTTGCGGGGTTACATGCGGACAAATGTGATCGGGCAAGGAATGAATTACTAGCGTGAGTACACCCAGAAAGTATTTATATCATAATTAACAGAGGCCTTTTAAAAATATGCATATGGATTGATGGTCAATGTGAAATCCAAAAGCTGTTTCCTAGTACGTCAATGTTGGTGTTTTTTAAAAAAATAAATAAATTGAAAGAAGAACACAAATCAACCAAGTTTTTGATTCATTAGAGATGCAAGGAAAAGTTTACATTGATGTTCCTAGAGGATACCATAGACATCTTTCACCAATTGTATTGTTAGCTGTTTAGAAAATATGCAGTGCCCATATTTTTAAAATGCATACATTTTAATGATTACGTAGCACATCCACAAAGAGCAGCCCTGATTTAGAGTTTATGCTCCATTCATTTTGTTTGGATCCTGTACAGTTTGGATGCCAACCAAGTTACAGCTTAAATGCTGCAATAAGGCCAAAAGGATTTACTTTTATCTTGAATGCACAAGTTTGTCTATCTTGACTACACATCTAAATTCCCCCCTTGGGACATATATAGTTCTTTTGATCTTTCCTCCAAGTTTAAGTGCCTCCTCAGCTCAGTAAAGGAGTCCACCACGAACTGAACCTACTGAAAGTGGATACTGCAGTGCTTATCACACCACCCCCAAAGACTGTATGTTAGTGTAGTGCGATTCTCCGAATCCAACTCCCAAACCCCATCTCAAGTACTTGGAAAATTGTGAAAAGAAATAATATGGTGAACTATGTACATGTTCTTTTCTGTGCAGTACTTAAAACATTCAATTCAATGCAAGTCCCACCTAAATGTGCAGCCTGTAAAAATCAATGCAGTTTGCAGGAAGGTACAATAAACCACGATTCAGTATATACTGCTTTTGATCTAAACCTTCCAAAACTTTGTGACTGTACAAGATTACAGATCAAGGCTTTACATGAAAGTAAATGAAATTAAGTCTTTTCCCCATATTTCCATTATTCTTACTAATTACCTGTTTCAATTCAAAATAAAAGTTTTCTGTAAAATTGTGTTTTCCATTGACCATTATTAAAAGCCAAGGTCAGTCACTAGGAAAAGAATTGATCTGTGGCACGATGTTTAACTGATGGGCAATTGTACATAATTGAGGAGCTGCAATAATAATAATACTATTAGCTACTGGTAAAAAATGTTATACACAGAAAAATACTCAATTAGTTACATAGTACTTCTGATACATCTGATTAACAGCACTATAACCAAGGCTGATTGTTTTAGGAAATTTCCCGGGTGAAGCCGAGTAACACAGCTAGTTAGTGCATATTGTCATGTCACATTATGTTCTGCTCAGGGATCTTTTGTATTGTGAATCTGATGCTGTGCCAGAGGTGACCTTTAATCCAATTGTTATTATAGTGAGTTACATAGTGAAAGAAAATTAATTTGAAATTTGCATGCAGTACAGTCCATTGTAGGCATAAGGCACATTTTTTGTGTATGCCTAGTGCCAACAAGTTTTCTTTTTCAGTAAAGACTATTTTTATGTTTCTGATCATTGTCATCACCATTATGTTACAATTATGCCTTTTTATTTGTTTGTAGGAGAAAATTGCAAATGTTTTAACAAGAACAGTCCATTCTGCTCATCATATGTCCTCCATTCCTAAATGTCTGTTGTCTTGCAAATATTTTTGAGTTGAGATTTAAAGGTTGACTAAGGTGCTACTTTCATCTACACTGATTTATATGCTGTTTGTGTGTCTTCAATTCTCTGCATGAAGGAGTATGTCCTAACATTTGTATGAAATGTATCTTTACCCATCTTAAATTTATACCCTGTTTAATTTTTGAAGAATTTGTATTAAAGTAACAGGAAAGTAGATTGAAGTGGTATAAACCTTTGATGAGGAGAGACAACAAATATGTGGGCAAAAGAGGGATAGTAATGGAAGTACAGGGGAAGAGAAAGCGAGTGAAGCCAAAGTGGAGGTGGATAAAGAGAAAGTGAAAGAAGGTGTAAAGTAAAAGAGCTTGCCTGGTGAGGGTGTGCAGGATCAAGCTGTTTGGAGAAGGCTGATCAAGCACATCAACCCCACACAGAAGTAGGAAAGGATGAAGTGGAAGAAGAAGAATTGGCATTCCATCTTACACCCTTGATAGATTTCAGCACTTCTGCAGAGCATGTAGATTTCTCTAAAATATGGCCATTTTAGATCCATAAATATATTCACTGCACATTACACCAATTTATTAAAGCAACAACAACCAAGTAAAAAGAGCAAAAACATGGGTTTTTGTTTTTTGATACATGTTAACCAATTTTGTAATAGCATTCTTGCAGTGATCACTGGTATATGAGCAGGGTAGTGTGTAAACCAGTCATCAGCAAGCTGCTTTCTGTGAATTGCCATAAACGTACTGTGAAGCAATTCAAAGTCTCCTCTTAAGATGGAATCAAAATTGGGGAAGACAAAAGTGCAGTTGTACAATGTGCTAAATGCCAGTAGGCTTGGCTGGAGGGAGAAGGGGTGGGAGGACATTGCTTTGGCATTTTTCACAAGTTGAAGCTGGTGCTTGTTTGTGCACTGTATGTTCTAAGAAACTAAAGTACAACACAAGTGGAACAAGAGTACTGTTATGGCTTGACGCTGATTAAATGCAGGCTACTAATTCATGCCCTTCAATTTACATCAACATTGGCAGAAGAGACTGTCACTATAGCTGCCACTGTATCAATGCCAGACTGTGTAAGCCACTAAAAACATCCAGTATAAGCTATAGACGCACTGCGGAGCATGGCCTGTTATTCTCATTACTTTTTTTTAACAAAAGAAGGAGGAGAGTAGGGCACTGAAATGACAAGGTGGCAACATCCTTCTATTCCTCTGCTCAGAAAAGAGACAGTAGCTTGAAAAAAGTGATTTAGATCAGCTACTGCATATTATTTATATTCCAGTAAGAATGTTTAAATAACAGACTGTGCACTTCACTTTTTTACAGGCATAAATGTTGCTTTGTTTTACATTTATTTTCATTACTTAATGTGATTATTCTTCATCTGACAGCAGTCTGTGTTGCAGTTCCATTCTTCATTTATGTTGATACACTTTTTTTTGTTTATTTTCAGTGCTGTGCAAAATAAAGGAGCCACTTTAAAATTGTACACTTTATCTAAATGTAAAATAAAAATGGTGCAGTTTTCTTTTTCATTAGTCGGTGGACTAGTTTCAGTATTCATTTATAAAAAGAAGCAACTATTCTATTTTTTGACATACTTATTAAAATATGCTCAGCATTTGAAATGTGTTATAAAAGGACACTATTAGAATTATTTTAAGTTGTAAGATGAGTACTGGAAAAAAAAAAAACAAACAAACTTTTTTGTTTCAACAAGTAGGTCAGGCACTTAATCAATTTTATTTCGCCTCATTCGCTACGTTCATACTATACAATGAGATTTTTTTGTATACATGTATTTGAATATGTTAACACCAGTCACACATTGCTTAAAAGTTTTATATTTGCTGTGGGTAGATGTTACTGCAGCTAATGTTTATTTTCTAGCTATTTACTTGTTTACATTTAATAATTGGTTCATACTTATTATATATTATTAAAACATTGTTTATATGTGTATGGCCATGTCCTTTAAATGAAGGTATAGGGTTAAATGTATTACAATTCAGGTAAAATGTGCTGTATATGTTTAAATAAAGTTAAAAATAATTGGAAAAATCTTTTTGATTCTAGCGTGAATTGTTCAGTGTTTTTCTCAAAAAGTAATGTCATGTTCACTACAATTGTGTTTATTTCAGACTTGGTGTACTGTGGTCGAAAGTTAAAGGATGAGCAAACTCTGGATTTCTATGGGATTCAGCCTGGATCTGCTGTTTACATATTGAAGAAATCCTGGCCAGAGCCAGATCTTCAACCCGGTTGGTAAAATGCATCAGCTTCTTATTCTTGTTAAAGTTTTTATCCATCCATCCATCCCTTATCCAACCTGCTATATCTTAACTACAGGGTCACAGGGGTCTGCTGGAGCCAATCCCAGCCAACACAGGGCACAAGGCAGGAAACAAACCCTGGGCAGGGTGCCAGCCCACCACAGGCACACACACGCACACACTAGGGACAATTTAGGATCGCCAATGGACCTAACCTGCATGTCTTTGGACTGTGGGAGGAAACCCACGCAGACACGGAGAGAACATGCAAACTCCATGCAGGGAGGACCCGGGAAGAGAACCCAGGGCTAAAGTTTTTATGGTATTCCCTTGCTATTTTGTAACGTGTATGCCTTTATTATTTTGCCACTTACTGAAATAGTGTTATAGTATTATTTGAGTGAATGTGATATTTAAATGCGCATGACACATACTGAACATAGCATAGCTGAATTATTTAGGAATTTGAAATCCTTTACACTGACTTGTTAATGTTGTAGGGAGTGGTGTGCTGTGGTCTTCTAGGGACATAACCTAGGCATTTTCTTCCTGATTTGTTTTTGTGATCAAATTTCCTACCAGTGTATATTTTAATATTCTGCAAAAATTAACAGAACATTTGAGAACATATTTGGAATCTAATCTTTTTACATCATGCTTTTTATCTTAAAAGAGCAGCTTTATGATTAACTGGTTCACACTACATTAAGTTAAACTGCCTGATTGTTTGTAATTCATTGTTAATTAGTATTTATGTAGGAAAAAGGACCAAGTAAGAACTCAAAATCTGAACAAGCTAATTAATCTCCCATGTAAATAAACACATAAGTAATAGAAATGGAAAAGTCCCTAAGCATGGCTTAAATTACTAATAAGTCATTTTTTTAAGTCTGTAATTGTTACAGTGGTAATTGGCAAAGTCTGTTACTATAGTTAGATGGACAGGGACACCAACACCAGCCAGTGAGATGCTAAAGAAAATAAAAGTCCAGAGGTTCCAAGGCCAAAAGACTGCCCAGCCGCCATTGGGCATTCTATAAAACAATAATGAATTGCCTTATAATATTTATGTTATCATGCACCGTTCTAAATGAATAGTTGCATTGGGTCTTGTCAAAACTTGTAGTATCCACATCACATTTCAACATCACTAGCAGCTGCAGAATACTTGGATCAGGTGGCAATGGCATAAGACGCCAGCACAGAAAACTGGAAAAGGAAATTGAGAATAGCAGAGGTTATTAAAAGTACATGATATTGTGCTATATATTATTATCAGTTTGAACAGGCGGGGGGAAAAAGATGACATGAAAAAGCTAAATTAACAAAGTGAATTTTTAGCCGTTTTTTAAAAAATGTTTCATGATATTAGCTCAGCTTACCTTTATCAGTAAAACATTCCACATTTTTGGTGCATATGAGCAAATGGCCATCTCGCCAGTCATTTTATACTTGGTCCAGTGTTTGAAGACCTAAATAGTTACTGGGAATATAAGGGGACAGGTAGGCAGGCAGGCAGTTAGACAGACAGACATTAGATCAGAGGATGTAGAGCCCCAGGGTCATTTGATGCTATAGATAAGTAACTCTGTGTGTCACCTGCATAGCTGTACTGTAGTAGTTGATGTTATATTTCAAAGCAGTCTGTACTTACAGGAGCATGAAAATTGAGAATAATAGCCAGCCATGAATTCTGGTAAACAGAATACAATATAATGTATCTCTGCAATACAAACACCACAGCTTGCTAGGAGTTTTCTACCTGTTGTATAAGACTAAAACCTGTTGAAGACACAGCCAGAGACTTCCACCCTTTGACTAAGGTGGTAAATTAGAATGCTGTGATCTTTGGTAACAAATGCTGTGCTCAAATCTAAGAGAGCAAGAACAGATACAGTTAGGTCCATAAATATTTGGACAGAGACAACTTTTTTCTAATTTTGGTTCTGTACATTACCACAATGAATTTTAAATGAAACAACTCAGATGCAGTTGAAGTTTAGACTTTCAGCTTTAACTCAGTGGGGTGAACAAAACGATTGCATAAAAATGTGAGGCAACTAAAGCATTTGTTTAACACAATCCTTTCATTTCAGGTGCTCAAAAGTAATTGGACAAATTAAATAACTGGAAATAAAATGTTTATTTCTAATACTTGGTTGAAAACCCTTTGCTGGCAATGACAGCCTGAAGTCTTGAACTCATGGACATCACCAGATGCTGGGTTTCCTCCTTTTTAATGCTCTGCCAGGCCTTTACTGCAGTGGCTTTCAGTTGCTGTTTGTTTGTGGGCCTTTCTGTCTGAAGTTTAGTCTTCAACAAGTGAAATGCATGCTCAATTGGGTTAAGATCAGGTGACTGACTTGGCCATTCAAGAATTTTCCACTTCTTTGCTTTAATAAACTCCTGGGTTGCTTTGGCTATATGTTTTGGGTCATTGTCCATCTGTATCATGAAATGCCGCCCAATCAATTTGACTGCATTTAGCTGGATTTGAGCAGACAGCATAGCATGACTCTGAACACCTCAGAATTCATTCGGCTGCTTCTGTCCTGTGTCACATCATCAATAAACACTAGTGTCCCAGTGCCACTGGCAGCCATGCACGCCCACGCCATCACACTGCCTCCACTGTGTTTTACACATGATGTGGTATGCTTTGGATAATGAGCTGTTCCACGCCTTCTCCATACTTTTTTCTTGCCATCATTCTGGTAGAGGTTGATCTTGGTTTCATCTGTCAAAAGAATGTTTTTCCAGAACTGTGCTGGCTTTTTTAGATGTTCTTTAGCAAAGTCCAATCTAGCCTTTCTATTCTTGAGGCCTATGAGTGGCTTGCACCTTGCAGTGCACCCTCTGTATTTAATTTCATGCAGTTTTCTCTTTATGGTAGACTTGGATATCGATATGCCTACCCCCTGGAGAGTGTTGTTCACTTGGTTGGCTGTTGTGAAGGGGTTTCTCTTCACCATGGAAATGATTCTGTGATCATCCACCACTGCTGTCCTCCATGGACGTCCAGGTCTTTTTGCGTTGCTGAGTTCACCAGTGCTTGCTTTCTTTCTCAGGATGTACCAAACTGTAGATTTTGCCACTCGTAATATTGTAGCAATTTCTCGGATGGGTTTTTTCTGTTTTCATAGCTTAAGGATGACTTCTTTCACCTGCATGGAAAGCTCCTTTGACCGCATGTTGTCTGTTCACAGCAAAATCTTCCACATGCAAGCACCACACCTCAAATCAACTCCAGGCCTTTTATCTGCTTAATTGATAATGACATCATAACGGACTTGCCCAAACCTGCCCATGAAATAGCCTTTGAGTCAATTGTCCAATTACTTTTGAGCCCCTGAAATGAAGGGATTGTGTTAAAAAGATGCTTTAGTTGCCTCACATTTTTATGCAATCGTTTTGTTCACCCCACTGAATTAAAGCTGAAAGTCTGCACTTCAACTGCATCTGAGTTGTTTCATTTAAAATTCATTGTGGTAATGTACAGAACCAAAATTAGAAAAAAGTTGACTCTGTCCAAATATTTATGGACCTAACTGTATGTGGCCACTGTCTGTGTTAACCGCCAAGTCATTAACTCCTTTAAGCAAAATGGTTTCTGTTGTATGATTTGGTCTAAACCTGACTGAAACTTAATCTAGAATGGGTTTTATTCAAGTAATCATTTCAAGAATTTTACTTTAAAAAATAAAGTTAGAAATAGATCTAAAATTGTCAAAGGCATACTCAAAATTATTAGGTAGGGGTTTAACTAATCTAATCAGCTGTTTAGTATTTCTAGTATACCGCCGATTAGCACATCAGAAATGTCTTTAAAAAGCCTATAAGCACTGAAATAAGGACACAAGTGGACACTTTTAGCTGAGTGATTATTCTATGAAGTTTATTTAACTTATTTTAGTAAATGAGTTTAATTTCACCGTCTTTAGCAAACTGAGGTTCAACAAGGTTTGTTTTTAAGGGCTATATTATATGATATCTTATATATAAATAGCTATGTGTGGAAGACTGTGTGTCTGTCCGGACCAGAAGTGAGAGTTGGAGTCAGGGTAAGGGCTTCACCTCCAAGGATACACAAGCAAGGCCAGCACATCAGCAAAGTGAAACCTCCGAAGAAAAAGTCACTCACTTAGTGGCTAATACAGAAGCGAGGCAAGCACACCGGCAAAAGGAAACCTCCAAAGAAAGACAGAGTTGCTTTCGCCACTAATGCACAAATGATGCGAGCACATCGGCAACACAAAACCTCCTAGGATAGAGATGCCCAGAGATGTTCCTTTCAATTACCTGACATCTCCACATTTCATTTTTTTTTTTCTGACGTTTTCAATGGTTTCTAGGACCCCATGCTTTTTACAGTGCAGACTTACACAGCTCATCTTATATATTTATTCTTTAAAAAATATGGAAAAACCTTTACTTTTATCCTTTGGAGCTTTTAAGATCCATTCCATCAATGGGGAGCTGGGTTTAGTAGACAATCCATCCATCCATCATCCAACCCGCTATATCCTAACACAGGGTCACGGGGGTCTGCTGGAGCCAATCCCAGCCAACACAGGGCACAAGGCAGGGAACAAATCCCGGGCAGGGCGCCAGCCCACCGCAGGACACACCCACACACCAAGCACACACTAGGGACAATTTAGAAACACCAATCCACCTAATCTGCATGTCTTTGGACTGTGGGAGGAAACCGGAGCACCCAGAGGAAACCCACGCAGGCACGGGGAGAACATGCAAACTCCACATAGGGAGGACCCGGGAAGCGAACCTGGGTCTCCTAACTGCAAGGCAGCAGCGCTACCCACTGCGCTACTGTGACGCCCTTAGTAGACAATCAATTGTTGAAAACATTACTCCCACATTTTCATTTATAATTAAATAAGTGAATATGACAAAAAAGTAACCTCTGCCCTTTAGCTTTCAGTGTCATTTCCACATCTCTCTGCACTGCTCATCACTATTTTTCAGTATGTGGAGGCAATTATGAGAGTAAATTCCATAGGAAAAGGTGAATTAAAATTATATGGTAGATGAAAATTAACCATTTAAAACTATTTGGAAAAAATTGTTTGAATATTTATCTCCATAATATCAAGGGCAATTTCATTCACCATAACTAAGTGTGCTTATTATTAATGGTGTTAAAATAACTGTTTAGGGTCACATCATTACTTTATCTTTTAAAACAATAAAATCAAAGAAATAAGCCTCAATGTATAAATGTTTGCATTTCTTTGAACTACTGCAAGTGAAAAACTACTTACGTTCAATTTTTATATATTCAGAAACAGTCATATACAGCCACTGAACTCTGGGGGCTTTTCAAGGTGATTATTTATTTCTCAGTGTTTGCTCTTTCAAGTCTTATTTGCATGTTCAGTTTTCTTCAGGTACACTGTATGACTATTGTAGCAGTAGAGGCTTTTATCGACCTCTTGAACCCTCAGGTACCACGTCAAACACCAGGTAAATGTACAATTATTATTTATTTTATAATAATCCTGTGCACTAAGCACCCTCCACTCCACACTACTCATACAATAATCAATACTCTCTCTCTATACACAATTCTCTCTATCCTCCTCTCCCAGACACTAAGCCACCCTTCCTCCCAGCTCAGCTCAATGTCTGGGCTTTCCCAGAGTCCTTTTATACCCCCTGACCCAGAGGTGTTCCTGTCCAACAATCCACAAGTCCTTATTACTTCCGGGTCAGGGTAAAAGTCCTTTTCTTCAACCTGGAAGTACGTCATTTCTCCTGTTAATGTGACCAGGACGTACTTCCAGGTTATAGGGCACATAACAGTCTGACAGCCCCCCTACAGCAACTCCCGGTGGCCCCCATGGTATCCAGCAGGGCTTCGCATACAAACTACAAGGTCCATGAGGCCTTGCTGGAATTCGGGGAACCTCCATGCTGTTGGGAGAGCTCCACCTGGAGGGGTGGGCCGGAATATTTTGCCGGCCATCCATCACACTATAAATTCTCAAAACCACGTAATCCAATTTAAGCTTGTGGGTGCATCAGCAGTACTGGGCAAAATAAACCTTTAGAAAACTAAAAGTCTGCACTATTGGAAACAGGTTGAAACCAATCAACATTCATATAAGATTACTGTAAGCTTTTCATTACTGAGTGGATGAGAGTCTGAAGCTACTTGTGAGCTGAAACATATCCTAGGAATTAGAGGGATTGACCGTTTACATATATTAGAATGACCTGGTAATTTCCCAAGTGAATAACATTTACAAATAACAGTCACCAGCAGGGGGATGAGGATTTAAACAAGTGCACAGAAGATGTGCAACCAACAGGCTTAGTCACACAAGTGAGCAGCAACTATCAAGTGTTGAACATTGTAAACACTTTTTTCTCATATTCTGCATATTCCTGTCTCATATTTAACATTTAACCAATTTATTCTTGATCCTTTAGAGCCTGTGGACAGAACTGCTGCTGCCAGAGAATTTCGTGTTTTGCAAGCTGCTCTCCATACAAGTCCTGCCTACAGGGATTCGGTAAGAAAGATGCTGCTTTATTTTACTGGCTATGATATGCTGTTAACGGCACTGTGTGAAAGGAGAGACTGATTAAGACTACATAAATTGTTTGTGTTGTCTAAAGCAGATTTTAGTCAGAAGTGTGGCAAAAAATTAAAACTAGCAGCCCCAGGAACCTGCCTCACTACAGCCTCTTTACTATCAGTCTGGCGCAGTAATTCACCTTGTTTTTTTCCAAGAAATGTGGGTAATATGATGTCCTCACCATCTTCATCAGTCCTAAATTCTCCACCAACTATCTTTTGTTATATATTATAGTCCACATGGCTGTAAGTATAGAGCCTGATCCTTTAAAGGATGTCATCAAAGGTGGGCATCCAGCTCATCCATGATCTTTTTGTGTCCAAAAAGAACGTTCTCCATGTTTGTTTGCTATAGGTTCTAACTAATATCATTACAGTCCAAAAACACTGAAGTTTTTTGAGCTGTATGAACATGCCCCCCATTAAGCAATTGATACCATGATCTTATGTGAGCACAAGATAAGAGGCGTACACTATCTTTGGATGACATACTCTGAAATACAAATTTCCAACCATTTTCACTGCTTTGCTGGGCTGGACATTGACTTCAGTACATCTAAGTTGGTAGGCAGAGATGAGGAACCCCTGATGGACTCCTCTGAGCCAGAACCCATAAAGAGGGAAGTAGTGCTAGAAGATGATTCACTTATTAGGGGATTGACAGATAGGTTTGCTACACAAACAGGGAGTCTTTTAAATTGCGTTGCCTTTCTGGTGACACCAGTATGAGACCTGCCAATGCTTGTGGATAGGCTTCTGTCTAGAGTTGGAGTGGATTCAGTTGTTATGGTCTATATTGGAACAAATGGCATAGGTAAGGGGAAAGCTGCCAGTTCTTCAAGATAAATTAAAAGAGTGAAGTGCTACTAACCTGAGGATGGATGATTGGCAGTACTGGTACCCAGTGTGGCAGCATATTTTCTAATTGATTCATTTTTAAAATACAAAAATAAACATGCAAAAATATATTCAGAAAATGTTCATTTCTAAATAAAATGCAGCGTTTGGTTCAATAAACTTGACATTTGTGAATAAGAACATTGTATAGCGCCTGACCCGGCACATATTCACACAGAGGCACGTGTAAAATCCAACAAAGACTTTATTTTTCTTGAGCTGGAGAGTACGTCTTCCCTTTGTGAACCCTCCAGCCACAACACAGTCCCAAAGCACTTTAAACAAATCACCACAACACTCCCGTTTGGCACAACCACTCCTCCTTGGCAACCTCGTCCTCTTCCTCCTGATTCTGGCTCCTGAGTGGTGGTTGCTGGCCCTTTTTATAGCCCACCCGGAAGTGCTCCAGGTGCTTGATCACCTGTTTCTGATTGCACTTCCGGGCGGGGCTGTATAGTTGTCTAGGCCAGCTCAGGGACCCATGCAGCACCCCCTGGCGGCCAGCCCTGATCCCAACAGGGCTGTGGAGAACTCCATCTCTCATGGAGCCCTGCGGGAAACTGAGGCACCATCATCCGCCAGGGAGGCTGCGTCCAAGTGTCCCAGGGGAGATACTGACGAGCCCATGGTTGCTCCCCTGGAACATATGTAGAAGGGGCGTCCTGGCTGGGAATGGGGCCTGCCACACATTTTATATATTTTTGGATGAACATTTCAATTTAATAATGCCATTTCTCTAACATCATGTATAAGGACAATGATGCAATAACGTTTATTGTAAACAGAGAACATATTTCAAGCTCTTTAATGTACTTTATTTAAAATGAATAAGTAATAAAAATATAAAAACTACTCACACCAATATCTATAAAATGTGTTTACTGTGGTAAGCTGAACAGATGTAAAGTTTGCAAAACCACAATATTCTGCTACAGAGGTTTAATTTACTTTTGGCGGAGAGCAGCTTGCTGCTGTAGCGGTTTGCGTTCGAGAAGACTGTGTTTGAGAACTGGACCTGGCTCTGTCTGTGCGCAGTCTGCAAGCTCTTGATATGTCCATTTGGGTTTTTCTTAAGACATTTAGGTTGTCCACTACAGTAAAACTTTGTCCCATTGCATTACAAATAAAGAAGAAAAAAACTGAATCAAGCAGATTTATAAAATGGATAAATGGATGTTGAGCTGACACAAAAGCATCAACTGAATACTGGTTTTCCTGATTGGGTGGACCATAAAACTATAGATGATTGTAATGCTCACTGTCAGAGCAATAATTAAAAAGTGTACCTTGTAGTTGTAATATAATGTGGTATAATTTCCAATGTACTAATCTGATTACACTTTTTTTTTTTCCAGGATATATTTTTGGTTTACATTGAAGACTGATTTCTAGTTTTTTTTTTTTTTTTTTTTTTTGCAAATTTCAAAGTACTACATATTTATGATACTTTAAACCACATTCACAAGTTCAAAATGGCAGAAAGAGTTTTAACAAAGTCGTCAGTTTTTCAACAGTTTACAGTCACAACAGATGGGAAATATTATCAGTGTCTGTGCATTGTGGATGATAATGGTGAAAAAATATTTGTGATGCAAAAATCAGTAATTTTACTGCTTCCGAAAAGAATGCACCTTCAAGGGCATCAAATATAAAAAGACACTTGCTGCATTTTCATCCAAAGTGTTAGAAGCTGTACTTGGCAGTGATGAAATGCCTTGAATCTTGCGTGTTGTGTTCTTTCAATCAATATAGTAAATACATTAGTCTAATTACAAATAGAGGAATTGGACTTGGAGTTGGTGGCACCATAAATTGAGGAGTCTGAGTCAAAGGTTTTGCGTACTGATTCCACAGCCCTGGTAATGCTGTTGTTCATTTTCACCTTTAGTTATTAAGTTGTTTGGTTTTGAACATCACTTAAAGTTAGCAAAATCCTAGGTACTCCAAAGATCCATCCTTAGTCTGCCATTATGTTTAAGCGTCTCTGCATGAACTTCTCTGTTTTCACATGTTCATGAGTTTACCTGTCAACCAAATATTTCAGTTAATACTAGTTATGTGCTATTGAAGTAATAACAGGACAGGATGAATTAAAGCTAGTCAGTAGAAGATATCCTGTCAATTTTTTAGTCTTCCCAGTACGTGTATAGTGACAAAAACATAAACATATCTACCTTTGTCTGCTTGTAAATTACATCTTCTGGTGATAATTGCCACTTCTTGAAGTTAGAAAAGTCAGTTCATCAGTAAGTTGCAGTTGGAGAGAAAATATAATGGAAAAGGTCTAAACAGAACAGTAATTGTTCCATAATGAAGCAGAGAAAAAGTGGACTTTGTAATGTTAAAATGAGAATTTCTGTTATTTTTGATTACACATTTTAGTGCATTTTTGTTGTTTTCTTGATACCTGTCCATTTAGTTAGGAGTGTTGAAGAGGTTAGAGAAAAATATATTTAGTTTTATTAACAGTGTTTCTTTTTTATATTTTGAATTCAGTTCGGTACTTTGTGTAATATGTTCAATTTTTTTATCAGGTTTTTAAGATGCTAAATAATAAGGAATCTCTTGATCAAATAATCATTGCCACTCCCGGTCTTAGCAGTGATCCTGTGGCTTTAGGCAAGTATATGCATCCTAATTATTACTAACAGTTGCTTTAATTGTTCACTTTCCTCATAGGTGGAATTGTCAGCTATCCTAGATAATTTCAAACTTAGAAGTAGAATGTTGTTCATCTATCATCCATTACCACTATCTTATTGATATTTGTAATCTTTGGGAGCACACGTTTTTTAAACACTTAGTATTTGTACACCCAGCTATACAAAAGGGGCCCTCCATTTTTGCTACCGGCATTGTTGTCATGTGCTGTCACTTCAGAGCAGCCGACCAAAATTCAATTCAAATAATTAAGTAAAATTAAACAAATGAATAAACAGAATACTTAACATACAATGTATACTGTATATGCATCTGTATAAATTATGTATTTGTAGCTATTATATATTTGTACACACTTTTGTTATGTCACAATATCTGAATTATTATGATCTGACTGTTCAGTAACCTTGGCCCCATACAGTTTGCCAGAAAGGTGGAGTGAGAAGATCGGCTTTGTGGGATGGCTGAGGTCTTCATTCTGTTTACCTTTCGAAGGCAGTGAGTGTTGTATGTAGAAGAAAAGGCAGCTCATTGCAGATGAGATTATGTGCTTCCTTCATCACTCTTTCCAGGGATTTTTTAGTACAGCATGAGCCATGGGATTGCTCATAGTTTTTCCTATATTTATCTGATCTTGAGTCAAGATTGACACATCAATCTGCATCTCAATGTTTCGAAGAGGGTATACAACAGAATTACAGCTCCATCTTTAAGTAACTTATGCCATTCTTTTTATTTTGTTCATCCTATTTTTATTTTGTTTAGATACATTGTTATGTATTCTCAGACTGCATGGTCACTGGGGGGGGGGGAGGGGGGGGGGAAGCTGACTACAACTCTGTAATTCTCTTTCTATCTTATTTTTGATTATTTGAACCCTGGCCTTTTTCTTTTTGTTCATCTAGGAGTGCTACGAGACAAAGACCTTTTTTCGTTGTTTACAGATTCCAACATGCTCGATACGTAAGTTGGTGTTTATCAATTGAAACTGTTTTTAATTTTACTTATTTTTTTTGTATGTTTTTATATATTAGTATAAAACACCCTAATATTATTTATGCATTTCTTTCTACAAGTATGAGTGTGTCAAATAGAGTTTCATTTCTCTGTGATGTGTTTTTTGTGAGATTTTTGTTCTAGTGTTTATATTACTAATGCTGTGAATATTTCACCACAGTGGTGCATTGCTCCACGTTGGAGATTCTGCACCCTTCACTGCTTTGATCAAAGATTTTCGACACCAGGGTGCATTTTTAACTTTGTTGTAAGATTTCAAGAATGACGTATTTGTTTAACAAATTTGTGGGAGAGGCTCAAGCATCTCTTCCATCTTGTGATCAATGAAAATGTGTTCCTTAACGGTGTTGTCTTCCTAACAAAAAGTGGAATATCACCCCCATATTTGTGTCAAATTGATGAGAAAAACTGTAATACTGAACAATAATCTGTAGCAATCCAGTGCCGCTAAGATTCACACCATCAACATGATGATGATTTATTTATTTTTATGAAGCAGATCCTAGGGACGCTCCTAGCCTTGGCCCGACCCGCACACACTCACAAACAGAGACAAAATAATGCACAAGGGGATAAACAACAATTAAAGAATATAATGAAATTAAATTAAATAAATGAAAACAATACCACCCCTGTGCCCCTACGGCGAAATTACATTAAACACATAAACATAAACAACCCCCCACAGCAAAGTCCATGGAAAACCGCACCGGATGTAATGAATGATGACGATAGTAAGTCCAGAGGTCTGTACATTGGAAGGGAATGAAAAAAACAGTCCTACTGGTAGTCCCTGAAAATGGTGAAGATGGATGGATGGTTCAGGAGCGCTCCTTTTCTTGCCGGAAGGCCATGACCCCCTATCAGTCCTCAGCACACAGGTAGACGGAAGACAATCCAGACCCCAACAACGAAACAATTCAGGACACGACGACTAAATATGGTTCATCAACAGATGGCAGCCAGCCAGGTAAATGGAAGACAAAATACAACAAAAAAAACATCTCTCTCCTCTTTGGACACCTGCCCTCCTTTTAAGCCACTCCGTTCACCTTTGACCCCATCAGCCCCTGCAGGGACTGCTGGGAGATGCAGTTTTAACTAATAGTAGCACTGCTACAAATTTATTTCTTGTATAGCAAAACATCACACAATAAATGCCACAATGGGCTTTAGCAGGACCTATTTTTTGATAAACCCAGCCTTGATTCTCTAAGAAGACAAGAAAAAATTCCTCCCAACAAAAAACTTGTAGTGAAGAAAATGGAAGAAATCTTGGGAAAGGCAAGTCAGAGAGAAGACCCCCTTTCAGGTAGTTTGTTTGTGCAATAGGTGTCAAAAACAAACGGGTAAATACGACACACAAAACAGAACACAAGTGATCTTCTTCACAGAGCGAGACAGCCAATCTGTCACGGTCACATGCAATACAAGAGTACAAGCGACTTTGTTCTTGTACACAGCTGTCCTCACCAAGTGCAGCCACAGAATGCCTTGACAACTATCAAGGCAAAATGAGGAGCAGATTAAACCTCTCAATAAATACAAAACTATCACAATACAAACAAAAGCTGTATAAATAGTATAATAATAATAATTGTAATATCCATTGTGAGTACATTTTTGGGGTAGGGAAGAGCTTGAATGTTGGATCTGTAAAATCAAACATAGATTCCAGGTTTTTTGTGCCATTACACATGAACATGCATATTTTAATTTAAATTTGACAAACTTTACAAACCTTATTTTCATGTTAATAATGATGCAAATCTTGTGTATATTTGAGGTCAGTTGGTAGCCACTTACTGGGGCAGATTAAGGATGTGTGTGTGTTAACTATGCTTTATTGTTCTTGTATGACATAGTTACTCTGTCCTTAATGTACTGTATGTGTATGTTAGTCACACTTCCAAAATATAAAGAACAGGATTATTTGTTTTTTGATCTCATATCTTTAATGAGTGTTCTGGTTTTCACCTTTGAATTATTTACGTGATTTTAATATTTCATTTTTTGATTCCTTTTAATATTAAGGTTTTTTTTTTTTAATGATTCCTTATTGTAGGTTTCAAATTTCCAGTGGGATCTGTGTTCCCAGGAATTTGAAACTCCCCTAAACTCCCCTAGAAATATTAGATGACATCTCATATAGGTTAGACAATATGTATCTACAGTATGCTTACATTATACCGCATCCATTTACTTTGGATTTCTGAATGGTTGGAATAATATAGTATGCCTGGTATGAAATATATCTTAACAAATATTTGAGGTTCATTTTTTGTATTTTTATTGCACATAAACCATGCATCTTTTCTGAATTATTTAATATTTCTGCTGTTCTCTTTTCAGGTTGATTGTTCGCCATCCTGCCCTTGTCAACGCTATTATTTTAGTTCTCCACTCAGTGGCTGGTAGTCTTCCCCCACCTCAGACTTCCATGGCGCCACGTGACACCTCATCTGCTTCCTATTCCAGTATGCCTGGTAAAGCCTTTTAATTTCTTTTTATTCTGGTTACCCACTGTTGCAAAACAAAATGTGCTATTTCCACTGTCTATATTACATGTTGACACTACTTAAGTAGTTTA
Organism: Erpetoichthys calabaricus; assembly: GCF_900747795.2. NCBI lineage: Eukaryota > Metazoa > Chordata > Cladistia > Polypteriformes > Polypteridae > Erpetoichthys > Erpetoichthys calabaricus. Next base: position 48,316,121 of record NC_041410.2, on the reverse strand, counting down.
GTATTTACATAAGTCACAATCTACAATAAAATGAACTTGGCAACAACCATACTTAATTGGTTGTTTGGGTGGCATTAATGAGTCATGTTGACATCTAAGTAAGAAAAAGGTGCCATCATCTTCAAAACCTGAGTTCACCTGGATATCCTGTGTTAAGATCACATAGTAAATTGATGGAAAATCCTGAAAATACTATAACTATATATAGCCAAAATATATATATATAGGTTGTCATGCTCACCTCTTTGTGCGGCAACACCACATGTGAATGTGCATTTATTGTAATGCTGTTATGGTGGTTTCTACTAAACTATTGCTAATTTAATTTTCAGTAGATTATTGTGAAATATGGTACATACATACAGTACAGTAATCCCTCCTCCATCGCGGGGGTTGCATTCCAGAGCCACCCGCGAAATAAGAAAATCTGCGAAGTAGAAACCATATGTTTATATGGTTATTTTTATATTGTCATGCTTGGGTCACAGATTTGCGCAGAAACACAGGAGGTTGTAGAGAGACAGGAATGTTATTCAAACACTGCAAACAAACATTTGTCTCTTTTTCAAAAGTTTAAACTGTGCTCCATGACAAGACAGAGATGACAGTTCTGTCTCACAATTAAAAGAATGCAAACATATCTTCCTTTTCAAAGGAGTGCGCGTCAGGAGAGAGAGACTGAGAGAGAGAACAAAGCAAGCAGTCAAAAATCAATAGGGCTGTTTGGCTTTTAAGTATGCGAAGCACCGCCGGTACAAAGCTGTTGAAGGCGGCAGCTCACACCCCCTCCGTCAGGAGCAGGGAGAGAGAGAGAGAGCCAGAGAAAAACAAAGTCAAAAATCAATACGTGCCCTTTGAGCTTTTAAGTATGCGAAGCACCGTGCAGCATGTCGCTTCAGGAAGCAGCTTCACACAGAAGGTAGCAACGTGAAGATAATCTTTCAGCATTTTTAGACGAGCGTCCCTATCGTCTAGGTGTGCGAACAGCCCCCCTGCTCACACCCCCCTACGTCAGCGCAAGAGAGAGAGAGAGAAAGTAAGTTGGGTAGCTTCTCAGCCATCTGCCAATAGCGTCCCTTGTATGAAATCAACTGGGCAAACCAACTGAGGAAGCATGTACCAGAAATTAAAAGACCCATTGTCCTCAGAAATCAGCGAACCAGCAAAAAATCCGCGATATATATTTAAATATGCTTACATATAAAATCCGCGATAGAGTGAAGCCGCGAAAGGCGAAGCGCGATATAGCGAGGGATCACTGTATATTAACCTAAATTATGGTATTGTTTGAAATGTACAGGTTGCTGTACAGATTCTCAAAAATGTTAAAGTTGTGAAATGTAACATGAACAAATAAAATTTTTTGATAAAGTGCATTAATGTTTTGAATATTAACTAGTTACATTTCTGTTTACTATATTTCTTAGCTTTTCATATGGGTTCAATGACCACATTGTAATGAAATATTTAGCTGTTGAATAGTTCAAACTATCAGGCAAGGCAAGGCAACTCTGTTTATATTATATCAGTATCATCTCCTTCATTTCTGCTTCCATCAGTGAAAAAACATGATGTAGGGTTGGATCACCATTGCTTTCCTTGATAAGTTATATAATGCATTAGTGAGGCCACACCTGGAGTACTAACTACAAAAAAGACATAGCAGCACTAGAGAAATTCCAGAGAACAGCGACTGGGCTAGGTTAGTTTAGGTTAAGCAGACTTTATTATTTCAAAGAGAAATTTGTTTACAGCAGGAAAGTGCAAACCTTAACACATTGTTACACAGATAGTAGAACGGAGACACAACAGCTGAAAACTATTGTTATCATATATACACTTAAGATTGCCACAAAGAGGAATAACTACCCTTAATAATAATTCGGAACACTATAGCATCCCTACAGGAAAAAGAGCTCCTAAATCTGTTGCTCTTTACCCTCGGGAACCAAAATCAGCAGCCTGATGGCAACAGCTGAAATCTAAGAAAGAGAGGATGGCTACTATCTAACAGAATCACGATGGCTTTCTTTCTAACTTGTTTGTAATACAACTCAGTGACAGAGTTGCTGCTGATTTTACAGTGCTGTTTAGTTTATATTCTTAATGCTGAAGTTGCAAAACCAACATATAAAAGCAAATTTAATAGCCGATTCAATAAAAGACTTAAAAAAAAAAAAAAAAAAAAGTGTCATTGTGGTGTTGTCCATTTAAAACAAGTGAGTTTCCTAAGAAAGAATAGCTGTGTCACCCCTGTCTTACAAATTAGTTCTGTGTTGAGATCCTTAAGTTAGCCTCCAGTCAGTGATTGTCCCCAGATATTCTGGGACTAAGAGGTATGAGTTGTTAGGAGAAACTGAAGTGGTTCACCCTTTTCAGTTTAAGCATCAGAGATTGAAGTCTTTAAAATTGTAAAAGGAATTAGTACAGTGGATCATGTATATCCAGCAGGGGGCGTTTGCTCCCTGGGAATGAGTTCTTTTGTAATTGTGGCATGTTACATAACCTGAATCTATGTAGATAAAATGTAAAAAGGCGATACCCCTCCCCTAGTCATACGGCGGTAAGAAATCACATAGGAGAAATAACTTGGCTTTGTTTAATGACAGCTTACATGGCATAACAGATGAAGGAAGCCAATGGCAAAACCCAGTTCAGGAGTGGGGGCCCGATGTGTAGAGTCTGCCATTTTCACCGTGCAGTGGAAGGATTTTCAGGATTGGATGACTTTATCTTCTATCCATCCGTCGGCTTCACAAGTGTGCCGGGCAATGTTCCAAGGCTTTATACTCTTTCTTCATGTGCAGCCGCCCCCTTAGGTAATCATGCCATTCCAAACAAGGAAAAAGAGGATACAGTTTCATGCTGACTTTGACACATAAAAATACTATACAACGGTCCTCAGTCTGACTGCCTGTTTCGCAGTTGTGTCTGTCTGTTTTGTCTTATTATGTTTTGCCGACCAGTTCTAAATGGTAAACCCCTGTGCTAAATCTCCCTCTGTGTCAACTGTGTATGTGAGTAGAAAAAGGCAGATTTATAAAATATATTTGCACGTATTGCATCATGGCTTTTACTTAAAAAATAAATTCTGTAACAAGAACACAGTTGGAAACTTGTTATAGGCAGATTCATGCAAAGATGTTAGAATGTTTTTCTTCACACCAAGAACCATAGACATATGTAATTAGCAGGTAATGTGGTGGAGAGTAGAACTTAGGGACCTTCAAATCTCGATCTGATGTTATTTCAGACAATCTACGTCAATAGAAAAAAGACAAGCTTGTTGGGTTGAATGGCCTGTTGTCATTGTGATTCATGCAGCAGAAGCCGGTCACATGCCCTTCAGTGTAAATTGTTCTAATATATAATTACATTTAGCTTATTGTTCTTTGATTAGGCAATCACTTTGAAAGAATATGTGTTTACAGAGTTTGTGGAACACTTTAATCACTTATCTGTTTTAATATTTCGGTGGTGTTTTCTCTTGATTTTGTGTCTGTTTGTTTAAGATTGCATGCATGGCTCCTGCTGTCTTATGCTTTGATAAGTACAGTATGTGCATCGTATATTAGTGAGTTATAAAAAGTGATAGATGTGTATTGATTTGCACCTTATACAGTTGACACCAGGAATGTTTTGAAGCTCTGAATTCTTTATGAACATAAAAGTCATTTTTTCAGTTTAACAGCTATACATGCATTTAATTTTGGTCACAGGTTTACTGGTGATAGATTGAATCCATAGATACGTTTAAATTCAGTCAGTCTTTAAGTTTCAGACATGCCACTGAATGCCCTGCTTCTTGGCTACGCTTGAGTCACATTTTGCAGTTAATACTATAAAAGATATTGTGGACAATTTCTAAGATGGACATTTGATATTGGATGTAGTTCAGAAATGAGGAAAATTGAGAGTTGGGTCACGAGGCAAAGCTGATAGGTTCTCAGGCTTGATGTACAATCTTGCCATGATTTTTCTTTTCACTGCTTACTGAAAGTCTCATTGAATTTTTTGTTTCAAAAAATAAAATTCAGATGCGATTTAAAAAAAACATCTTTCTGTTTCAATTCAGGAGGATTTCTTTTTGAAGGTCTATCTGATGAAGAAGACGACTTTCAAATGGTAAGTATGTACAGTAGTTGTAGTAAGTAATTGTTGCAGTTTTTTCCTGATTATGCAGACAATAAAATTAACTCTCATTTTATATGTAATGCATGTATCACATAACTTGATTATAGGATGAATGCTGTGCATTATGTACATTTTGTAGCGAACCTCAACTTCTGGAAGGTTGCCAACAGATTTGTGTAGCAACGAAGACACTACGCTTGAAAAATGAGGGATTTTGTGGAATCGGGCTAACACCTAACCCCTACAGTATTTCCACCCCAACACCCAAATATTAACAACACACACCAGAAAAACGTCCAAATAGATTAAATACATTCAGCAACCAATATATATATTGTAACAATAGCGCTATATAGAGCCTGACCTGGCACAGATTACACTTGGTGGTACATATAAAAGAACACAAACTGTTATTTTTGTTCCCCTGTGGGCGCATGTCTTCCCCGTGACCTATAGGCAATACACAGTCCCAATTAAGCACTCCTAATCACCACAAATATGCCCTTCAGGCACCACCACTCCTCCCTTGAAGCTTTGTCCTCTCCTCCCAACTCTGGCCACTGAGTGGTGGTGGCTGGCCCCTTTTATAGCCCACCCGGAAGTGTTCTTGACCACCTGGTTCCAATTGCACTTCCGGGTGGGGCTGAAGATTTGTCCAGCTGGGCTGTGGAATCCATGCAGCACCCCCTGGCGGCCACCCCAGCTCCCAACCAGGCTGTGGAGGACTTCATCTCCCATGGAGACCTGCAGGAGGTTGAGGTATTACCGTCGGCCAGGGAGGCCGCCACCAAGCGTCCCGGGGGAGGTATTGAGTTGCCCGTGGTTGCTCCCCTGGAACATATGCAGCAGGGGCGTTCCGGCCGGGCATGGGTCCCAGCCACCCGTCACAATATATGTGTGTGTGTATATATATATATATATATATATATATATATATATATATATACTGTATATAAAAACTATTTACAAACACAGCAAAGAAAGATAATGACAAAAATGCAAAATAAAAGCCACAAACAAGCCCACCATTTAAAGTCTATACTGTAAGTGACGGATGTGGGTCCTGAAGTGCAAACAATGACTAACAGAAGGAAAGATATTGTGGAATAATTCCCTTTTGTAAAGGGGATAATGAACACAGTCCTATGACCAGATTCCAGAAGGTGAATGGTCTTCTGATGCTTATCTCTTCACAAAGAGCAACTATAGACAGGATTGTGAGAAAAAGTACCCACTGCTGTCCCTGTAACCTATGACCATGAAAAATCTTCCTTTGTTGTGAACATCCAGGTCATAAAGGGTTTTTAGGTGTTGCCGGTAATATAGTTGATGGAGATTGGAAAAGTCAGAAAGTCCCATCACATCCTTCTCTTCTTGTTTTATATGTATAGTGCCTAAAACTACAAACTGCTGATCCTGCAAGCCCCTCCGTATCCATGCAAACCAGTTTAAAGACACAGAATCCAAATTTACAAACCAGAAATCTTAGCTACCAGTGTTGTTACTAACATTTCACAATCACCAAACAGGACATACTGTACAAAAATGCAAACCCCTATGTGGCAACAACACAAATTGAATCTGAAATGATTATCTTCACATCAAAACACCCTGTTAACTCAAACTTAGGCCATCCAGAAAGTGCTGAACTCAAAAGCTTCATGTAATCCGTAATGAATATTATATTTTTTTCTTTTACGAGGCAGTTGTTCTTTCAGAATTTAAAAACAGGAGCTATAGATAGCAGACTATTCTTTCTGTGCTAGGGTCCCATTCTAATTACAAATCTATTTCTTTTCTACCTTTTACAACCTCCTATTTTCACTATAATCCTGTTGGGAAGGTAAGAACCAGCTTGGCACATTTCCTAATCACTAAAAATGAAACAAAATATTTATCATGATCTTATCACAGTGCTTTATTAAGAGTAGTTGCATATTTAAAACTGTGTGACAATTAAGTATTTTCTTCCAAAATAACTTGTGACGTAATGAGGCTGGTGTTTGTTGACACTGTTCACAATTAGGATCCCTTTGTCTCATACTTTTTAGATAATTTTATTCTTAAAAGATGTGTGTCGTGTACAACTTCTATGCCCTCATCTTTTATGCCTAAAAGTCTCGTCTTAGTATTGTTGTGGTATGCAATAGTATTTTTTTTAATTTTACACAATAAAAGACATCACCTTCCCATTATGGTATAAAGTGTAGATTAATTCAAATAACACCATTAGAGTTGCAAAACTGAAAATTTCTGACAAATAAGCAAACATTTTCCTCCAAAATAATCTGTGGGTCAGTCTCAACATAGTATGCTGATGTTTGTTGATGTTGATGAAAGTACAACTTTTAAGATGAATTTGCAGTGCTTTGCACATATTGTATCCTGTTAGCATTTTTGCTTTCATCTAGTGACATACAGCTGAAAGTTTATTGATAGAGTTGTCTTCCTCATTGCTAGTTTAAATGCTTTAAGCAAAGCTATTGAAACGAGATTAGGAAAGCCAGGCAGGTTCCATTTTGATAAAATGTAGAAGTTTTTATTTGATGCACATGTTACGACCAAAACCCGAAATCAGCCAAAGCGGGAAGTGGCCAATGTCGCTGTAAATTGACCAGCCAATGTCCCATCTTTTCCTCGATTTCCGGATTTGGCTAGCCAGATTGCGAAATGGCACAGGGCGATCAGCCAAAGTCGGAAGAAAAAAGGCATGAGCAGCGATTTGTTGCGCACTTAGTAGTGCAATTGCATCGAGTGTAGCCTTGGTGGCTCTTGTTCAAAAAGCGGATGCCACTTGGTTGTTTCGCAATAATTAAGATTAGGTATATAAGTAGGTTTCACATTTCTGTTATCATGTTAGCCCTGGAATAGTGACTTAACATCAGGGACCTTTTTTATTGACTTTAAGGTTAGTGTTTGTTCAAGGGGAAGGTTGTCTAAAGTGGCATCCGCTTTCTGAACAAGACCCTCCTTGAGCAGTTTCTCGTGGAGAATGGAAAACTCACTTCTGAATCTGCATCTGAAAGTTTTTAAGTATCTTCGCGCCTTGAGTGGACAGTCTTACATCAGAGCATCGGATTTTGGCCAGGGAGTTCTCGCCAATTCACGAAATGGCTGGCCAAAGTAGCATATACGCTGGTAATTTCTAATAATTCGGACTTTGGCCACACATCGTGGCCAAAATGCGAAACAGCCGGCCAATTCGGGGACTGGCTGAAATTCGGGTTTTGGCCGTAACGCATACATATTGTCAGCATAGATTAAATACTGTGCCGGTTAACGAGGACTTAAATATATGATGGAGCAGTAGGGAATATCTTGTAAAATGGTAATGATTATTGATGACTGGATCACAAAGCTAAGTATAAGGTTTGAACAATTTTTCCTTTTCAAAGCTAACCAGGCCAGTGTTGTCTTCTTACACCCTCCATTTTCTCAAAGTACTTACTCAAAAGTACCTAGCAGATCTTTGCAGAGTCATTTTTAATATGTGATCTTTTTGCGTTGCAGACAAACAAACTTGCACTTGAAGCTATTTTTTAAAAAATTGTTTTTGTGAATAAATATATACAGCAAAGTATACTATAAAAGGGAAATGCAAGTTCGGAAAGTATAATCATTTGAACAACATTAATTCTCCTAGTTAAAGAAAGTTCCAGAGATTACCACTTTTTGACATCCTGTATGATGGTTTCATAAATTTAATTTGCAGAAATTAAATTTGAATACTTCTTTAAACTTTCTTTTGTCTACAAGTCTTAGGTAAGAGATTTTAATTTAGTATTTAATTTAGCAAGAGGGTTGACTGGAAAAGTACAATATTAGTTCATTTAATTTTGAACTCAGAAACTGTAAAGTTCATCCATCGCCAAATCAAATCAAAGTAAAGTTACGAGTATAGATCCATAATGAAGAGTGCCTTATCATCAGCACAGAAAGATATTTTTTGTTCAGTTCCTTTACTTATGATCTCCATTATCTGTGGCAGTTTCCTTGCATGGATAGCTAGGGGTTAATGGCTATGTCAAACAGCAAGGGTGAAAGTCTGCAACCTCATCTTCTTCTGTGCTCTAGTAAAAAATAGTCTGAATTGCCTAGGCAAACAGAGGAGTTTGGTTCAGAATATATTTTGATCCAAGCATATATATTAGGTCCAAACCCAGACTTGCACAATATAGTAAAACGATTTCTCATTCCACTCTATCGTTAGTTTTTGTAGCATCCAGTTATCCACTTGCACCAATAATATGATGCATGAATCATGCACAGCTGCTGAATGCACTCCTCTTTAGATAACTAAATTTTCTTTTCCATGTCAGTTTTCCATTTCAGTATGTTATTGAAAGATAATTACAGGAAAGTTACATTACTCACTTGAAAATATGTTGATAGAGTAAATTGACATTTTTTTATGCCTCACTCAAGAAGCATAACTTGCAAATCATAATTAAATTATGATTGGTAAAATCAGCTACATGTAAAAGATTATTATTTTTAAGACTAAAGCTTCTTTAAGTTATTAAAATGTTCTAAAATGTACCTTGTGGTTGTTTTGTATTGAAGCTATTAGTTACTCTAATTGTGAAAATTTCTGCTCATATGTTTATTTTTTAGGGTAACCATGCCTCATCTTCTAGCGAGAGTGCTTCTGGCTCCCGACCAGCTTCCTTGGGGTACTCAGGAGCCACTGGTCCTCGCCCAATCACACAGAGTGAACTAGCAACTGCCCTTGCCCTAGCCAGTACTCCAGAAAGCAGTGCCGTTACTCCTACGACTAGCAACCAGGTACTAATAGTATTGCATTGGGGATGAGAACTGCATAATGTCAAAAAATAAAAAATAATTATAATAACAACAATATTCTACTATATAATAAAACACTAATGTGTGTGTGTCCAGTGCCTCAGAGCAATCTGAATGGTCATGAAAAAAGAGAAAGTGAGTCTGTGAGATGCACAAGGAGGTGTAAAGGTGCATGCTATGATAATATAAATGAATGAAATTATACAACCGGACAGGAGGTAAGAAAGGCGCCTCGAGTCCAAGAAGCAGGCTTTATGTCAACATGCTTGAGGAAGTGAGTGACGATGAAGTGACATTCAGACACATGTGAATACAGAAGAAAGGCGCTGAAAGTACATGTAGGGCAAGAGATAGAAAATATTTTTAATGATTGTATTACCTGTCTTTGATTTAATAATATTTCTAGGTTAATGATTCAGAGTGAATGTTTTTCTTAATAAATATTAAGAAAATGTTATGTCGGTATGTTTTATTATTATATTGTAAAAATGGTGGAATATGTTTTGCTGCCACTGTTCAGCTTACCAGTAGGTAAGGATTGCTTTACAGTAACTGCTAATGATTTTCATTGTTGGATTGATTTTTCTCTTTTTCTGGCCTTAAGTTCAAAAGCTTTTTCATATCTAGATGTACAAACATGATACATATTCAGCTGGAGATATCCCTACTAACATTAGATTAAGTGATTACGGTAGTTCTGTTTCGTTTTGTAAAGTCAACTGTGAATCAGATGAAAGCCGAGACCCTGGCTTTTTACTGTAGTGTGTTAGGCTTGGCAGAAGTCAAAAGCTTACAGTTAACTCTAATCAACTGTGCTGTCACTATTTTTGGAGACCATTTATAAATTCTTAGGAATACACAGTGTTTAGTATTTGTTGTGTGAGCATGCTTATATTTCCCAGGCATACATTATCAATATAAATTTCTTGTCATGATGGAAAGTTTTAATTTAGAAATTCTTGCCTGGATTATGTATTTCTTTTAGAGCTGAGCTTATCTTTTCCTCAGCAGGGCTGATCAAATTTTGTCCTTGTAATAAATTATCTGGAAGATGCTTTTTAGCCAAGCAAAAAAGTTATCTCTGTAGTATTTGGTATATCCAATAAGGAAGGCTGTCCATGCAGCAGTGAGTCGGTGTGCTGCATTTAGGCTTGCAGAGCATTCGTTTTATTGATAAAGAAGAGAAGAAAATGCAAACTCTAGCTTAGCAATCCAAACTGTGTGCAAGTAACCTGCTTATAACCCGGAGCTGAATACAAATATTACAATATTAAATGAGGAAGAAAAAGGGAAAAACACATTCTGTGTTACCTTCCACTCAATGCCAGTCTTTGGTCTTTTGAGCTGTCAATTAGCTTTGAGTTGTGTTAACCTACGGTATAAGCAATGGATTCTTGTGACTGAGACATGTGGTCATTTTACCTTTTGCACCTCCACTTTCTTCAGTGATGTTGGACTATGTAGCATCAAAGTCAATTTTCATTCTAGCTCAGATTCAGCTCCTAAAAAACCCTTTCAGGATGAACTGGTGCAAAAGCATGCAGGCTAGATGTGAAATGTTGTAAAAGAAGGTTTTGAAATTTGCTTACTATTCAATTTCACTTCCTGAGTACGTGTGTGTGCTGGAACTCCAGAATTGTGGTTAGTGCATAAGTTTGTCTATCAAGGTTTGTGAAGATGACGTTGTTCAATCATTTGAGATCTCACTTAGTCACGATTCAGAACCTGGGATGCAATAGCAAGATGTCCCATTATCTTTATGAATGTATTTCAAGGGGCCTCTGGTGCTGGCTCTCCACAAAGAAGTTGCTCCTTATTTTGTTAAGGAATTTAGTTTGCTTTACCCTTAATTACCTACCTGGACAGTCAGAGATTTCAGCTTGCTGGCCCTGCACCTGAAATGAACATCCAGATTGCTGTGCTGCTTCCTTTTGACTTTGACATCTGAAGGCATCTTCCATAAATGATCTCTCCCATGCAGATTAGCCTGGATGACATCTCTAAATTAGCCCCATATGAGTTTGTGTGAGAGTGTAAGTTAAGGTGCCCTGTCTTAACTTGATGATGTTGCTAAGGTAGATTTTTCATTTATTTTCTTTTATAATTTAAAGGGTGCCTCATCTGGAGCCTCACCAGTTATGAGTTCTTCAGGAATGCCAGCAGGAACTCCAATCACAAATGATATCTTCTCACAAGCTCTGCAGCAGGCACTTCAGGTTTCTACACTGCAGGTAAATGTGCATCCAACCACACAAGTACATCATTCACTTGACTTTTTAGAAGCCTTGGCAGTCTGCTTATACTCCTTTAAATGTTACTTAAAATACAGTGCATCTCAAAAAAATTCTCTTAAAGAAGTTTAACATTCAAGGGAAACAAAAAATGCACATGTATGTGTATTCTATTATCAACCAGTAATGGTGCACTACGTGATAACGTGCAGTGAATACACTTGACTTGAGCATTCCTAGTTTTCCACCTCTTTCTCTGTTCGTTTATCATTCATTTGCTCAGAGGTTGATGCGCTTGATGTTTCCTGAGCAGCTCTTCTGTTCTCCACCCTAGTGACCTGCTTCTTCTCTTCTTTCGTTGGCATCTTTTCATGTAAAAACTGATTAAATTAGTGTTTGTGTTGCAATTACTTAGTACATTTTCTTTAATTTTTCACTTAAGCTGGCACTTAAGTGTTCAGTCTGCCTCAAGAATGATTTAAGATATGAAGAATTAGAGGAAGTGACAGCGAAGGTGGTAGGGATGAGAACGGCGACCATAGGCATGCGCCGCACAGCTGTCCCTGAGAGTTGATTCTACAATAAAATAAAAATAAAAAGAGGAATAACCTTGGAGGTCAATCATCACCCTGAAAGCGGATAGTAGACATCATGTAGTATATGTGTACCAAATTTCACGTCAACAGGTCAAACGGTTTGTGAGCTACAGGTGATTTAAAATCCTGGACAGACAAACTGACAGCCACGGTAGTGTATTATATATATAAAGATATAGTGCACTTGTCATCAGTCGGTTTTAATGCTCTGCTTAAGTACATTTAATCTTTTTATTTTATTTCTTTTGCACTTTTGATCATTTAATTTGTGAATTAGAGTAATTTCTGATATTGTTTATAAACAGTGGCAAAAGTCTCTGTGCTGTTTTCATAGGGGAGCCATCATCACCTCATAAACTTCTTCAGCTGTTTCCACTCATATAGTAATATCATTATACTGCTTGACTTCTAATGCAAAGAATGATCAGAAATCTGAACAGAGTTTTCTGACTTGTCCCAGAGTTTTTATTCTGTTATGAAAATGAACTCTAAAGGAAACATTTGTGCCACTCTGGAATTTTTGCACCCATAACGGCTGTCTTCCTGCTCTGAGATGTTCACGGGCACAGGAATAAATTACCAGCAAATGCAAAGAAAAGATTGTAATTTGGGTTTTAGTCCTTCAACATTCCAGTATTAAAAATAAGCTGCAGAATTATCTGTATTATTAATTTTAGCTCAGCTTTGGATAAAATGATTCATCATTAACACCCAAAATGTCTGTTGCAAGAAAAGCATTGCCCGCTGGTGCTAAACTATTGGGATTCAGAAGCACTGATTCGGGTGTATTCATTGAACTCAGGTACTCATTTTGTGTTAACAGGCCCAGTGGCAATCGCAACTGCAGCAACTTCAGGATATGGGCATCCAGGACGAGGAGCTCATTCTAAGGGCTCTCCAAGCGACTGGGGGGGATATCCAGGCTGCCTTGGAGCTCATATTTGCAGGAGGAGCCCCGTGAAACCCCCACAACCTTTGCAGAATGGCAGTTGTCGAGTTTCACTTTCATATGAAGAGAGAGGCCAAACTGTTGGGTAAATGGCTAAGGAGGACTAAAAAGACTATTTAGAGTACAACAGGAAGTATTGTTTTAAGGATGTCCCCTTCTGTGGGCACAGAGGTAGATGGATTATATCTTGGTGTTTTTGTTTTTTTGGGGGTGATGGTTGGTTGCTGTCTCCTAAGGTGAAAACACAAAGACACAGCAATGTGTTACATGCTTATGAGACATGAAGGTAAGGTAAGGAGGTCCTGAAAGTGTACCATTTATGATGCTCTTTATACTATCCAGATTGTTATTTAAAAAGACAAATGTTGTAATGTAAATAAATGTAAGAATATGCTTGTCTGTTTAATATTATGCTGTCTTCTCTTATTCTTCTGAAATGATATAGTAGATCTTTTTACAAATAGACACAATCATGGCAAACCTGACAGGTTACTTCTCTGACACTGACAAAAGTAATTGGTATTCACAATTATTGATGTTAATTTTATTAGAACAGAAACCTTTATGTTGATTTATGACCAAGTGTGTTATTTTAAATAATTAAACAAATGATAATGGCATAGACTAGAATATCGGTACCCTTAATCTGATACACCGATCAGCCAGACCATTAAAAGCACTGACGGGTGACATGTACAGTGGGGCAAAAAAGTATTTAGTCAGCCACCAATTGTGCCAGTTCTCCCACTTAAAAAGATGAGAGAGGCCTGTAATATTCATCATAGGTATACCTCAACTATGAGAGACAAAATGAGAAAAAAAAAAACCAGAAAATCACATTGTTTGATTTTAAAGAATTTATTTGCAAATTATGGTGGAAAATAAGTATTTGGTCAATAACAAAAGTTCATCTCAATATTTTGTTATATACCCTTTGTTGGCAATGACAGAGGTCAAACGTTTTCTGTAAGTCTTCACAAGGTTTTCACACACTGTTGCTGGTATTTTGGCCCATTCCTCCATGCAGATCTCCTCTAGAGCAGTGATGTTTTGGGGCTGTCTCTGGGCAACACGGACTTTCAACTCCCTCCAAAGATTTTCTGTGGGGTTGAGATCTGGAGACTGGCTAGGCCACTCCAGGACCTTGAAATGCTTCTTACGAAACCACTCCTTCATTACCCGGGTGGTGCGTTTGGGATCATTGTCATGCTGAAAGACCCAGACACGTTTCATCTTCAATGCCCTTGCTGATGGAAGGAGGTTTTCACTCAAAATCTGACGATACATGGCCCCATTCATTCTTTCCTTTGCACGGATCAGTCGTCCTGGTCCCTTTGCAGAAAAACAGTCCCAATGCATGATGTTTCCACCCCCATGCTTTACAGTAGGTATGGTGTTCTTTGGGTGCAACTCACGACGAGTAGAATTTTTACCAAAAAGTTCTATTTTGGTTTCATCTGACCATATGACATTCTCCCAATCCTCTTCTGGATCATCCAAATGCTCTCTAGCAAACTTCAGACGGGCCTGCACATGTACTGGCTTAAGCATGGGGACACGTCTGGCACTGCAGGATTTGAGTCCCTGGCGGTGTAGTGTGTTACTGATGGTAGCCTTTGTTAGTTTGGTCCCAGCTCTCTGCAGGTCATTCACTAGGTCCCCCTGTGTGGTTCTGGGATTTTTGCTCACCATTCTTGTGATCATTTTGACCCCACGGGGTGAGATCTTGCGTGGAGCCCCAGATCGAGGGAGATTATCAGTGGTCTTGTATGTCTTCCATTTTCTAATAATTGCTCCCACAGTTGATTTCTTCACACCAAGCTGCTTACCTATTGCAGATTCAGTCTTCCCAGCCTGGTGCAGGTCTACAATTTTGTTTCTGGTGTCCTTTTGACAGCTCTTTGGTCTTGGCCATAGTGGAGTTTGGAGTGTGACTGTTTGAGGTTGTGGACAGGTGTCTTTTATATTGATAACGAGTTCAAACAGGTGCCATTAATACAGGTAACGAGTGGAGGACAGAGGAGCCTCTTACAGAAGAAGTTACAGGTCTGTGAGAGCCAGAAATCTTGCTTGTTTGTAGGTGACCAAATACTTATTTTCCACCATAATTTGCAAATAAATTCTTTAAAATCAGACAATGTGATTTTCTGGATTTTTTTTCTCATTTTGTCTCTCATAGTTGAGGTATACCTATGATGAAAATTACAGGCCTCTCTCTCTCATCTTTTAAAGTGGGAGAACTTGCACAATTGGTGGCTGACTAAATACTTTTTTGCTCCACTGTATACCATTGATTATCTGGTTACAATGGCGCCTGTCGAGAGTGTTTGAAGGTGACGTGTTGAAGGCAGGAAAAAATGAGCAAGCGTAAGGATCTGAGTGACTTAGAAACGGGGCAAATTGTGATGGCTAGATAAGTGGGTCAGGGCATCTCCAACATGGCAGGTCTTGTGGAGTGTTCCCAGTATTCAGTGGTTAGTACCTACCAAAAGTGATCTAAGAAATGACAACTGGTGAACCAGCAACAGAGTCATGGGGATTACAGGCCAGCTCATCTGGTTCAATCCCACACAAGAGCTACTGTAGCACAAGTTGTTGTGAAAAGTAATGCTGGCTGTGAGAGGGGTGTCAGAAGACACAGTGCATCACAGCTTGATACGAATGGGTCTGTGTAGCTGCAGGCCAGTCAGAGTGCCAATTGTGACCCATGTTTGCCACCAAATGTTCTTACAGTGGGCACATGACCATCAAAAGTGGACCATGGAGCAATGGAGGAAGGTGGTCTGGTCTGATAGATCACGCGGTCATCCAGGTGCATGTGCGTCATTTACCTGGGAATTAGATGGCAGCAGGATACGCTATGGGAAGGCGGCAAACTGGCAAAAGCAGTGTGATGTTCTGGGCAATGTTCTTCTGGGAAAACCTGTGTCCTGGCATTCATGTGGATGTTAGTTTGACACGTGTTACACCTACCTCAAGTTTGTTGCAGACTACATACAGTACACCCCTTCAGGAAAGTGGTATTTCATTGGCTCAGACACAGGAAGCAGAGGGTTATGGTGTGAGGAACCCAATCAGAATTGGCCGATGTTAAGAGTGATGTCCAGCAGGAGGTCTGTGCTAGGGCCGCTGCCATTTTTAATATATATAAATGACCTGACAGAAATATAAGTAACAAGCTGGTTAAGTGTGCAGAAGATACCAAGATGGGTGGATTGGCAGATAATAATAATAATAATTCTTTACATTTATATAGCGCTCTCCACACAGGGAGGACCCGGGAAGTGAACAAATGATCTGAAGTAATCTAAAACTAGGAATCCTCCACAGCAGCTTGATGACACATGCCGGTACTTCTGTCAGCAGAAAATTGCAGTAATCCAGACGTGATAGGACCAAAGTCTGGCCCAGGAGTTGTGCCTCCGTGTATACTTCGTCTGATCTTGTGGATGTTACATAGAGTGAATCTGCAAGACCAAGAGATTGCAGTCATAATGTCCCAGAAATAGTTGGTCATCCACCACCACCCCTGGTACCAACTTGGCAGTGTTAGCAATAATGAGCCAAGCTGAACAGATGGACAAGCTGAGATAACAAGAAGGTCCGGCTTTGATAGCTGGAGTCAGAGATGGTGTTCTTTCAACCAGCTAGCAATATCAGCAAGCCACACAGAGCTTCTAACTGATACCAAATAGTCCTCTGGAGGGAACGAGAGGTACGACTGTGTAATCATCAACATGTGATCATAAGAGAAACTCTGGGCCTGGATGACAGGGATCTAGTGATGAGTCGTATGGAGAGGGGAGAAGAGGACCAAGCACCGATCCTTGGGGCACCACCATGCTTGCCTGGTGCACTCTTGACATCTCTCCATGGTAGGATCTGTCCAAGAGGTAGGACTCCGATCTCCTGAGGGTAGTCCTAGTAATTCCACGGTCAGAGTGGCAAGGAGGATCTGGTGGTTGACCGTGTCAATGGGCAGGGGAGTGATATAGCACGATGAAGACAGATGACATGGTGGTAGCTCTAGTCAGGCGTTGCATGTCGACAACAGTAACTTGAGTGGTCTCTATGGAATGGGCCTGACTAATTAGGATCAAGGAGTTTGTTTTGTAGAAGAAGAGAAGAGTCCAGCTTAGGGATGGCACATAAGAGGAGAGAGGCTGGTCTGTAATTACCTATTTGAGATGGGTCAAGAGTGGGCTTCTTGAGAAGATGAAGACAAAATGGCCTGAAAAATAATGGTAAAAAAATAACTTAGCAAAAAATGGATTACAAAATTGAATTCCTTGGTTAAGAAAAAAAAAGAAAAAGTATACCGTACCTATTACAGAAAATCCAGTAAAAATTCAGTGGATTTGGACTATTAAAACTTGGTGTGTAAATCAGTATAATAGAAAATAATTATTACAGTAAAATGGCCGTGCTGTTAAATGTTAGTCCCACTTGTGAAAGACTGAGCAGCAGGTGCATAGAATGTTGCGGGGCTCCATAGTGAGACAGCAAAGTCCTGGTTGGTCTTCTTTCTGGTCGTCACCTTTAACATTTGCATGGCGGTTTAGAGGGCTTGCAGAATTCATGCAGGCACTAGAGATGACGGCTCAGTTGGAGGACCCGGCTGGGTGGGACTGCCAAGTGCACAGAGCTGGCAGGCACAGGCGTCGTGTTGTCAGGGAAAAGAAGGAAGTCAAGCAGCATTTTTAGCAGGAAAAAACAAAATCTGACTGTTAGGAATGACGGTGGCTATCACAGAAGTGGGGGCAACCGCAGGAGACCAAAGAAGGTTAGGAAAAACCCCGATGAACTTCACCCACCGGACCGCTGCTGTTTTGTGGCGACCAGAAGAAGACAGTTAAGCAGATGAACGTCCTCAGAGGAAAGAATCTGGGACTTCATCCCAGGCTCAGTCATTCTTGGGCTGACCCGTCTGCTGAGTTCAACGGTTTGTCGTTTCATTTTGATAACGCTGAGCAGAACCCTCCTTTCTGCCTCTAAAATAATAAAACGGGACTTTCTGCCTTCATATCTACAAACTGCACTCAGTAGATGTTTCTTTTTCTTGTTTGTCTAAACATATTAATGTGTTTATCTGCAGGTAGGCCTACCATTAGATGGTTCAGGTGCACAAGTGTCCGTGGGGTAAAGGGGTCACCGATAGTACCCACCACCACCTTTTTCATAATCTTGAGTAAATCGCGATTGTCTGTGTAACCATAGCACTTGTTAAATTACACACTTTAGTTTTCTTTCTTGATTACGGTTTTGCCGTCACTGTTTTTGGGATTAGCAGGAGAAGAGAAACGGAATTTGGACTGAAAACACGGTTTGACTCTGGCGACCGTCTGACCAAATCTCCACCTCCACTACAGACGACGAGGAGTAGCTGGCACGATCGTCACAGCACGAGTGAAACAGGAGGGAAAAATGTTAACAAAAGCCCAAAGAAATCCAATTATATATATTTTAAAAAAATGGGAAATACAAATATTGTCACCAATACATTTACTTACTAATAAAATTAAAAGAAAAGTGGAGCGCGCCTTTTAACGTGAAAAAGCGTTCATGAAAGGTGAGTTAACCTCCAAAAGTGAATCCTGGAAATGCCTAAACGGGTGGTCCTCAACCTCCACCGTGGACCGTGTGAATATGTGATGCCCACCCAAACACACACACGTGATATTTTCCCCTCTTGTACTTTAGGTGCTCGTTTTTCATTTATTAACAAAATCGTATTTGCTTCTAATGCTGTTACACTGCTTGCATTTTAAAGCATAACATACAATTAAGAGGCCATTTCAAAACATTTATTGAATAAAAAATGATTTTACTAGTGCATGACTTTACTCATCATAACACAAAATGAATAGGCATGTCTTCAGGATAAATAATAATAAGTAATTACGGAAACGCAGAATTTGCCACTACAGTACTCACTCATTGCAAGTATTACTTTTTAAATTAAGCTTATGATCATTATGTGTTTCTAAAAAAACAAAGTCATTTTTAGGGGGAGTTGCCTTTGGGGTCTCATGACGTGGCCAAACCACTTCTCTCAGTCCAGTGGAGTGCCGACTCTCCTCTGACAAATCACAGAACTTCTCGCCCCGTCACCACGTGAAGGACTCTCCCTTCAGCCACTTGCGCTTGCGACTTCATTCTTTCAGGCACTACCCACAGCTCATGACCATCGGTGAGAATGGAGGTGCAGGTCAACCGATAAACGTTTCGCCCATTCCTCTTTGCAGCACATCTCAAGCTACATCAGGCTGGATGGGAAGTGTCGGTGCACAGCCATTTTAAGATCTCTCCAGAGATGTTCAATCAGATTCAAGTCTGGGCTCTAGCTGGGCCACTCAAGGACATTCACAGTGTTGACCTGAAGCCACTCCTTTGATATCTTGGCTGTGAGCTTAGGGTCGTTGTCCTGCTGAAAGATGAACCGTCGCCCCAGTCTGAGGTCAAGAGCGCTCTGGAGCAGGTTTTCATCCAGGATGTCTCTGTACATTGCTGCAGTCATCTTTCCCTTTATCCCGACTAGTCTCCCAGTCCCTGCTGCTGAAAAACATCCCCACAGCATGATGCTGCCACCACCATGCTTCACTGTAGGGATGGTATTGGCCTGGTGATGAGCGGTGCCTGGTTTCCTCCAAACGTGACGCCTGGCATTCACACCAAAGAGTTCAATCTTTGTCTCAATTTTCAATTTTCTTTCTCATGGTCTGAGAGTCCTTCAGGTGCCTTTTGGCAAACTCCAGGCGGGCTGCCATGTGCCTTTTACTAAGGAGTGGCTTCCGTCTGGCCACTCTACCATACAGGCCTGATTGGTGGATTGCTGCAGAGATGGTTGTTCTTCTGGAAGGTTCTCCTCTCTCCACAGAGGACCTCTGGAGCTCTGACAGAGTGACCATCGGGTTCTTGGTCACCTCCCTGACTCCCCCGATCACTCAGTTTAGATGGCCAGCCAGCTCTAGGAAGAGTCCTGGTGGTTTCAAACTTCTTCCACTTACAGATGATGGAGGCCACTGTGCTCATTGGGACCTTCAAAGCAGCAGAAATTTTTCTGTAACCTTCCCCAGATTTGTGCCTCGAGACAATCCTATCTTGGAGGTCTACAGACAATTCCTTTGACTTCATGCTTGGTTTGTGCTCTGACATGAACTGTCAACTGTGGGACCTTATATAGACAGCTGTGTGCCTTTCTAAATCATGTCCAACCAACTGAATTTACCACAGGTGGACTCCAATTAAGCTGCAGAAACATCTCAAGGATGATCAGGGGAAACAGGATGCACCTGAGCTCAATTTTGAGCTTCATGGCAAAGGCTGTGAATACTTATGTACATGTGCTTTCTCCATTTTTTATTTTTAATAAATTTGCAAAAATCTCAAGTAAACTTTTTTCACGTTGTCATTATGGGGTGTTGTGTGTAGAATTCTGAGGAAAAAAATGAATTTAATCCATTTTGGAATAAGGCTGTAACATAACAAAATGTGGAAAAAGTGATGCGCTGTGAATACTTTCCAGATGCTCTGTATCTTTAATAGGCAACAGATATAAATCCTTCACCTCACCCTCAGGGCTCAGTCCTTGGGCAATTACTCTTTCTACTTTATATCCTTCCTTTGGGTCAGATTATTTGCAGACATGGCCTTAACTTCCACTGCTATGCAGGCGATATACAGTTACAGTATATATGTCAGTACAGACTCGCCTCTCAGCACACTCACTGACTGCATCACTGATCTTAAGTTATGGATGGAAAATAACTTTCTCAAACTTAATGCCAATAAAACTGAAGTATTACTGGTAGGCCCAAACTCCCTGCTTTCTAAGGCATACAACTCCTCCATTTCTGTTGTCAAACCTGTTTGGTGTTTTGTTTGATTCATCACTTAATTTTGAGCTACACATTAGGTCTCTGTCCAAAATTTCATTCTATCATCTCCATTACATCGCTCGACTCTGTCCATTTTTGTCCTTTAATGATGCTCAGACTCTGGTTCATGGTTTCATAATGTCTCGTATTCATTACTGGAATTCCCTCTTCATTGGCCTCCCTGCAAAATTTATACAGAGGCTACAGTACATTCAGAACTCTGCAGCCCACACAAGTGTTCTGCTCACATCTCCCCTGTTCTCTCCCATCTTCACTGGTTACTGGTTCCATCAAGGATTAAATTCAAGATTCTACTTCTCACCTTCAAAGCCCTACATAACCTTGCCCCTCTCTACCTCACTCAGCTCCTAGCTGCATACACTCCTTGTCACTCTCTCAGGTCCTCATGCAGTAATCTCCTTACTGTCCCACATACCCTGGGAGTGTTATGGCCCCTCAACTCTGGAACTCTCTTCCTCAGTCTCTCTGAGATTGCGCCTCTTTCTCCACCTTTATATCTCAACTGAAAACTTTCCTCTTTTACAAACTTTTGTCTTCTGCGAAAATGTTTTTTTTTACACTCTGTATGTAAACACTCTGTACCATGTGACGCTGGACAAAACATTACCTGCATTCTCCCAGTATGTGGACTGTAACACCCGGGGAAATAAGACTATTGACTTACTGTATGCAAACATTAAAGACGCATACAGCGCCACCCCACTGCCTGTGCTTGGGAAAGCAGATCATAACCTGGTTCTGCTTCAGCCTCACTACAAACCAAAAGTGAGAGTCCTACCTAAAACCACACGATCATTCAGGAAGTGGACCCCGGAGGCTGAGAATACTCTGAGAGAATGCTTTGGAACTATGGACTGGGATATCCTGCAGGGGTCACATAGTGAGAACTTTGAGGAGGTTGTTGACTGCACTACTGACTACATCAACTTCTGTATGGACATTGTAGTTCCAGTAAGAACTGTACGCTGCTATGCTAACAACAAGCCATGGATTACAAGTGACATCAAGGGCCTTTTGAACCAGAAGAAAAGGGCTTTTAAAGACGGTGATCAGCATGAGCTCAAGCGCGTGCAGAAGGAACTCCGAGTCCAGCTCAGGGCGGCAAAAGAGCAGTACAGGAGAAAGCTGGAGCAGAAGTTGCAGAACAACAGCATGAAGGAAGTGTGGGATGGGATGAAGATCATCACTGGCTGCAACTCGAAGCGGGATGCCACCATCGAGAGAGACGTGGAGAGAGCAAACCAGATGAACAACTTTTTAAACAGGTTTGACCACCCTAACCCACTCTCACCTTGGAGTACCACACCCTCCACCCATCCTTCTGCTGATACCAGCATAGGAAAGAGTTTCCCCCCACCCACAATTACAGCAGCCCATGTAAGCAGAGAGCTGAGGAGACTTCGTGCCAGCAAAGCAGCAGGTCCAGATGGAGTATCGCCACGACTGCTGAAGGCCTGTCCATTGGAGCTGGGGAGTCCTCCACAGTGCATCTTCAACCTGAGCCTGGAACAGGGGAGAGTCCCGAGGCTTTGGAAAACATCTTGCATCACCCCCGTCCCAAAGGTATCACGTCCTAGTGAGCTGAATGACTTCCGGCCTGTTGCTCTGACGTCACATGTGATGAAGACCATGGAGAGGCTGCTGCTTCACCACCTAAGGCCACAGGTCCGCCATGCCCTCGACCCTCTGCAGTTCGCATACCAGAAGGTGGGAGCGGAGGATGCCATCATCTATATGCTACGCCGATCCATTTCCCACTTGGACAGAGGCAGTGGTGCTGTAAGAATTATGTTTCTGGACTTCTCTAGCGCCTTCAACACCATCCAACCTCTGCTCCTCAGGGACAAGCTGACAGAGATGGGAGTAGATTCATACCTGGTGGCATGGATCGTGGACTATCTTACAGACAGACCTCAGTATGTGCGTCTCGGGAACTGCAGGTCTGACATTGTGGTCAGCAACACAGGAGCGCTGCAGTGGACTGTAGTTTCTCCAGTCCTGTTCAGCCTATATACATCGGACTTCCAATACAACTCTGAGTCCTGCCACATGCAAAAGTTCACGGACGACACTGCTATCGTGGGCTGCATTAGGAGTGAACAGGAGGAGGAGTATAGGGACCTAATCAAGGACTTTGTTAAATGGTGCGACTCAAACCACCTACACCTGAACACCAGCAAAACCAAGGAGCTGGTGGTGGATTTTAGGAGGCCCAGACCCCTCATGGACCCCGTGATCATCAGAGGTGACTGTGTGCAGAGAGTGCAGACCTATAAATACCTGGGAGTGCAGCTGGATGATAAATTGGACTGGACTGCCAATACTGATGCGCTGTGCAAGAAAGGACAGAGCCGGTTATACTTCCTTAGAAGACTGGCATCCTTCAACATCTGCAATAAGATGCTGCAGATGTTCTATCAGACGGTTGTGGCGAGCGCCCTCTTCTACACAGTGGTGTGCTGGGGAGGCAGCATAAAGAAGAGGGACGCCTCACATCTGGACAAACTGGTGAGGAAGGCAGGCTCTATTGTAGGCACGGAGATGGACAGTTTGACATCCGTGGCAAAGCGATGGGCGCTCAGTAGGCTCCTATCAATTATGGAGAATCCACTGCATCCACTAAACAGTGTCATCTCCTGATAGAGGAGCAGCTTCAGAGACAGACTGCTGTCACTGTCCTGCTCCACTGACAGACTGAGGAGATCGTTCCTCCCCCACACTATGCGACTCTTCAATTCCACCCGGGGGGGTAAACGTTAACACTATTCAAAGTTATTGTCTGTTATACCTGCATTATTATCAATCTTTAATTTAATATTGTTTTTTGTATTAGTATGCTGCTGCTGGAGTATGTGAATTTCCCCTTGGGATTAATAAAGTGTCTATCTATCTATCTAAAGCGACCTTGGGTTTGTGAAAGGCACTCTATAAATACAATTTATTATTATTTCTTCATTATCATGGAGTGGAACTAATCAAGTTCACTTTAGCTTGGCCTACACACACAATCCATTTCAGCACTGCTTCCGAGTGATGTTTACACAGCCTGTCACTCCTCGGAATTACACAGAATGACCCACTAGCTTTGGCATAAATGACAAATGGGTGTCCCCAGATATAACCCTGACCTAAAGGCAACTATGGTCCATGAGAATAACCAGACGCAAGAAGGCCAGTATACCTTGGTTAACACCTCTTACACCCACTAATGAATTACTTCTATAATGCAGTCCGCTTGGGACATTTCCCTCAGCTTGCTAACCCTGTAAGAAAGAAGTGGCCACACCACACACAGCCCCCCACAAACCCAGTGCCCCGTGTACAGTATACTTCATTACTTCAGTTAATCGAGATATGCAAACAAAGTAACAGCTAAATAGAATTAATAAAGAATAAAGTTACAGTAGCATAAGAAAAATATGCAAAAAAAGTTAGAATTTGGGCAATCCACTCTAATTCAAGGTGTTCATGAGACACCAGGTAGAAGTACACAATAAGCAAAAATAGTTGTGTCATATTTGAAATTATTAATATTTGTGTTTCAATGTTCTCAATTCTAATAGAAATGTGTTATTTTTCACCCTCTGATAGAAGTCCATGGAGGGATCAAAAATCCAGTCGATCCTCACATCTCATCCTATCACTGATCGCAGTCTCAAGGATAAACATCAACTCACCTCTGCTATGCCCCCATACTCTGAGACTCTTAAGCGGCACACAAAGCAGATGTTGCTGACTTTATTTCAAGCCGGTGCATCCTTCAAGATCTCCAACACCATCTGCTAGCCATGAATAACAGAGTTGGAGGTGATGTTGAGACCTTGTCAGCCTGTGTGTCTTCCAATAGCAGAGACCAAAGTTTTTTTGTTTTTTTTAATTTGAGATGTTAGTGCAAAACGAATTGTAGGGAAACTTCTTTTTGTGGTTGCTACCGTCAGGGGTTGCCACAGAGGATCATCTTTTTCCGTATCTTCCCGTCCTATATCTCTTGCTCTGTCACACCCATCACCTGCATGTCCTCTCTCACCACATCCATAAACCTTCTCTTAGGCCTTCCTCTTTTCCTCTTCCCTGGCAGCTCTATCCTTAGCATCCTTCTCCCGATATACTCAGCATTTCTCCCCTGCACATCTTCAAACCAGCACAATCTCGGCTCTGACTTTGTCTCCCAACCGTCCAACTTGAGCTGACCCTCTAATGTCCTCATTTCTAATCCTGTCCATCCTCAACACACCCAGTGCAAATCTTAGCATCTTTAACTCTGCCACCTCCAGCTCTGTCTCCTGCTTTCTGGTCAGTGCCACCATCTCCAACCCATATAACATAGCTGGTCTCACTACCGTCTTGTAGACCTTCCCTTTAACTCTTGCTGATAACCGTCTGTCACAAATTACTCCTGACACTCTTCTCCACCCTTTCCACCCTGGCTGCACTCTCTTTTTCACCTCTCTTCAACAATCCCCATTACTCTGTACTGTTGATCCCAAGTATTTAAACTCATCCACCTTCACCAACTCTACTCCCTGCATCCTCTCCATTCCACTGACCTCCCTCTCATTTACACACATGTATTCTGCCTTGTTCCTACTGACCTTCATTCCTCTCCTCTGTAGAACATATCTCCACCTCTCCAGGATCTCCTCAACCTGCTCCCAACTATCGCTACAGATCACAATGTCATCAGCAAACATCATAGTCCACGGGGACTCCTGTCTAATCTTATCTGTCAACCTGCCCATCACCATTGCAAATGACAAAGAGCTCAGAGCTGATTCCTAATGTAATCCTACCTTCACCTTGAATGCATCTGTCATTCCTACCGCAGACCTCACCACAGTCACACTTCACTCGTGCATATCCTGTACAACTCTTAGATACTTCTCTGTCACTCCCGACTTCCTCATACAACACCACAGCTCCTCTCGAGGCACCCTGTTATATGCATTCTTCAGGTCCACAAAGATGCAATGCAAATCCTTCTGACCTTCTCTAAACTTCTCCATCAACACCCTCAGAGCAAACATTGCATCTGTGGTGCTCTTTCTTGGCATGAAACCATACTGCTGCTCACTAATCATCACCTCACTTCTTAACCTAGATTCCACTACTCTTTCCCATAACTTCATGCTGTGGCTCATCAATTTTATCCCCCTGTAGTTACTACAGTCCTGCACATCCCCCTTATTCTTAAATATCGGCACCAGTACACTTCTCCACTCCTCAGGCATCCTCTTACTTTCTAAGATTCCATTTAACCATCTGGTTAAAAACTCCACTGCCATCTCTCCTAAACACCTCCATGATTCCACAAGTATGTCATCTGGACCAACAGCCTTTCCATTCTTCATCCTTTTCATAGCTGTCCTTACTTCCTCCTTACAAATGCGGTGCACTTCCTAATACACTATCTCCACATCATCCAGTCTTCTCTCTCTCTCTCATTCTCTTCATTCATCAGCCTCTCAAAGCACTCTTTCCATCTGCTCAACACACTCTCCTCGCTTGCGAGTATGTTTCCATCTGCTGCTCATCTTTCCCAGCTCGGTCCTCTGTCTAGCCAATCGGTACAGGTCCTCTTCTTCCTCCTTAGTGTCTAACCTTTCATACAACTCATCATACGCCTTTTCTTTAGCCTTCGCCACCTCTCTCTTCACCTTGCACCTTACCTCCTTGTACTCTTGCCTACTTTCTGCATCTCTCTGAATATCCCACTTCTTCTTCGCCAACCTCTTCCTCTGTGTACTTTCCTGTACTCCCCCATTCCACCACCAGGTTTATTTTCCTCCTTCCTCTGTCCAGAAGCCACCCTTACTACTTCTGCTGTAGTTTCCCAGCTGTCTAGTAACTCTTCACTGCCACCCAGTGCCTGTCTCACCTCCTCCCTAAACTCATCCCTGCAGCCTTCCTTTCTCAACTTCCACCATTTGATCCTTGGGTCTGCCCTCACTCTCCTCCTCTTCTTCTTGATCTCCAATGTTATCCTACAGACCACCATCCTATGCTGCCTATCTACACTTTCCCCTGCCACCATTTTGCAGTCGTCAGTCTCCTTCAGAAACTCCGTTCCTCTTAGGTTCAACATGTTAACGTTCGCCTCTTTGACTTGTGCTGTTTTCTAGCAATGTTACCACCTGCGAAAGTTGAGGATTTATTGTACCATCACATTTACTGAATAATTACTGATCTTCAAATAGTCTAAAACAATATCCCACATTCGTATGTTTGAAATGTGTCATTTTTTTTAGAGGGCTAGGACCACCATTGAAGAATCAAGAACCAAAAATATTACCGTATTCATTATCAGCAACCTTCAAATAGCATGAAACAACACTTTTATTACCAATCTCCCCCCCCCCCCCCTTTTTTTTTTTAGTAATATTGTAAAAAGGAGTAATTTTGACCCCTTGTATTCCACTGGGGTGAACCCCTGGGGCCGGTTGGTGCGGTGTGCACAACTTTGTTGTTCTACTCATTTCTGCTGAAAACATATATTGGTTTACTCTTTATAATAAGGGTATAAATTTCCTGCACAAAATAAGGTCTAAAAATGCCGTAAAAATGAGGATTTTCTTGTCCAGATGTCCAAAAGTAGGTGAGGACCCTTATAAGCTCTATGTCTGGCATAACTCAATATCAAGATGAGTCTAACGGTGTATCATATGTGGGAGTTTTCTCTTAACGGTGGGTCAGGAGGGCACCAGACAAAGAAAACTAAGCGATTTCCAAGCGGTCGTACATAGTTCTTACAAACAGATAGTAAAGTCTGGATGTATATAATCTTAAATAAAAAAAGCACCCTTGTTTTAAACATCAGAAGGCTTACCAAAAGATGAGCAGTAAAGTAAACAGGATCAGCCTCAAAAGATGAAGACTTTTTTCTACTGGATTTTAACTTCCACTTCACTTCTGTTTACAGCGATCAGTTCGTAGCGTGCATTGTTGCAATGTTACTTTCTTGGTGGTTTATTAAATTACGGATTTTTCAAATGTTCATTTTTTTTCCCTGTGTTTTTAGCCAGCGGTTCGTAGCACTATAGCGCCAACTCTTGCAATGTTAGTTTCCTCTGTTGTTCAAGGTTTTCTGTGTTGTTCAATGTTTTTAGATTTAGTTTGTTTACTATTACAATGTGCATTCTATGGTATAGTTAACTATATTTGTGCTTAAAAATCTTTAAAAAATATATATTTACATACAGTTTGTATGGTCTGGAATGGAGTAACTGTATTTACATACAATCCTATGGGGGAAATTACTTCGGGTCACGACCAAATCGGGTTATGACCAGAGGTTCCACTGTAATGGAAAAATCTTCTTGAGAGCTTCAGTGACAGCAGCTGGCAAAATGAGGGGAAAAGCAAACTCTAAGAATCAGACATGTTTATATTCAAAGACCTCTTGGATCTTGGTTATAAAAAAGGGAAGTGCAGTGTCACAGAAAGGAGACGATAGTTTGTACCATTTTCCTCTGTAACACAGCAGTAGGCTGCTCAAAGTGCTCAAGTTCACACTCACACCACAAGTATTTTGCATTATCATCTACTACAAAACTGGTTTACTTGCACTGTTTGGGACAACAGAATTTCTAGGTGCAGCCAGGGCGTTGAGGGTGTCTGGTTTGGTGGACTCAGGACTGGGTCACTGCTTTTTGCAGATGATGTTGTCCTGTTTGCTTCATCAGGCCGTGATCTTCAGCTCTCTCTGGATTGGTTCGCAGCCGAGTGTGAAGCGGCTGGGATGGGAATCAGCGCCTCCAAATCCGAGACCATGGTCCTCAGCCTGAAAAGGGTGGAGTGCCCTGTCAGGGTTGGGAGCGAGATCCTGCCCCAAGTGGAGGAGTTCAAGTATCTCGGGGTCTTGTTCACGAGTGAGGGAAGAATAGAGCGGGAGATCGACAGGCGGATTGGTGCGGCGTCCGCAGTGATGCAGGCTCTGCATCGGTCTGTCGTGGTGAAAAAGGAGCTGTGCCGTAAGGCAAAGCTCTCAATTTACCGGTCGATCTATGTTCCTACCCTCACCTATAGTCATGAGCTATGGGTAGTGACCGAAAGAATGAGATCGCGAATACAAGCGGCTGAAATGAGTTTCCTCCGCAGGGTGTCTGGGCTCTCCCTTAAAGATAGGGTGAGAAGCTCAGTCATCCAGGAGGGGCACAGAGTAGAGCCGCTGCTCCTCCGCATCGAGAGGAGTCAGATGAGGTGGCTCGGGCATCAGATCAGGATGCCTCCTGGACACCTCCCTGGTGAGGTGTTCCGGGCACGTCCAACCGGGAGGAAGCCCCAAGGAAGACCCAGGACACGCTGGAGGGACTATGTCTCCCGGCTGGCCTGGGAACGCCTCAGGATTCTCCCGGAAGAGCTAGAAGAAGTGGCCGGGGAGAGGGAAGTCTGGGCATCTCTGCTCAAGCTGCTGCCCCTGCGACCCGACCTCAGATAAGCGGAAGAGGATGGATGGATGTTTGGGACAAATCATGCAGCACATTCATTTCACTGCAAGAAAAGCATTTTTGCACATCTATTGTTATAAATGCTCTGTACATACATTTTGAAATACAAATTTGAACAGAACAAAAAAAAAAATGGTGACCTGAGAACATGACACTGGAACTGAAACTGGACCAAAAAACCTCATTATTCATGCCCATCAAGATGTGAGTTTAGAGTTAAAGTTTGGAATACTCCTAGTTAACCTCAAACAAATAAACAAAGACATTTCATTTTAAGCATATTACTAAGTTATTCCTAAAGTACAAATGCATAACGAAGCTTTTAAAGTGAAAATTGCTCCTAATCAACTGGCTACCAAAATTAATTGTATTGCGTAATGTTGCTTAATATTCACTGAACAACAAACATTTTCAAAAGAACATTTTCCTTTCTAAAAAACTTTTGCCGATTATGATACACAACATTAAGTTGAACGTGAGAGTAACTTCTGATCAATTATGTAGGGATTTTCAAAAGCATGAAATTAACTTTTTCTTGAATTTAGCGTGTTTAATCCCTTAATGATGCATCAGTTCAAATGAGCTCAATTGCTGCTGATTTTTGTTTGTACTTAGCATCTGATGCTTCTCATTTGTGTCCGACAACAGTCAGCCAGCACTGATGGATTCATCTTGCCCTGAATATGTTTTTCTATACTCTCAATGTCCTGGTGAAACTATTCACCATGTTCACCACTGACTGCACTAGGATTAGCAGAGAAGAAGTCCAAGTGTGAATGCGGAAAATGAATGTTTAGCAACATGTTGCAAGTCATGGTTTTGTTTGCTTGAAGCATGTTGTCAACCATCTGGAGGTAGTTTGGTGCTTTGTAGCTGCCAAAAAATTCTCAACAGCAGCCCTGAAAACTTTCCATGGGATGTCCCCCAGCCCTACTAGCACATCTTTGAACCACTCATCATTCATGACCAACTACAACATCTTCCATTATCTTCTGTCTCAAATATTGAAATTGTTCACCTTCATTGTGCATCGCTTTTATGAACATTTTCATCAGTCCAAGGTTTACATACAAAAAACAAAGGGAGCAAAATATGTTTTGGATCAACAAGTGGTTTACATGCCACACTTTTCTCCCCTTACTGAGCAGCTAATTCTTTTATGTATTGAGACTCTTTTAACATGGTTGCCCTATTCACAGTACTTGGTATATCTGAGCTGCATTCCTAGTCGTAATGCTACCACTCTCAGATCATTATATTTAGGATATGAGAGGAAATCACAAATATAAACCATTTCAATAAAACAGTACATAATAGGAAAATTTAAAAGTGATTTTTGTGTTCAGCAGGCCAAAATCCAAAAGATACACCCAAAAGTGTTCATGAAGCAAAATCTTTGTTGTCCAGTGATTTTAGATGCATGGAAAAGAACAAGAAAAAGACCGGAATACAAACAAATTATCATGTTTTGCAACAATGTGAGGAAATAAATAATGCTTTAGATGTTTTTAAGTCCTCCACCCCAAACAATAAGGCTAATGTCCAAATGGCTTTTTACAGTACATTGTGGAGTGGAAGCAAATACAAAAAGAAGAGAGAATAGAACTATCTGTGCCATTACTTACATGGCTGGTTAAACTTCACTATTACTATTATTAAGGCCTTCATTAGATTCATTAGCATTCTAAATAATTTAAAAACACAAATAAAGAATACTGTCTGCTACAAATGTCCATTTTATTTATAATTAAATATACTGAAATAAAAAGGGACATGACAATCCACAAAAAGACATGCTGGGACAGTTTTATTAAAAATTAATTTAAACCATTTCTAACAGAAATTGATCCATGTTTTCTTTTAAATGATCAGTGCAACAGCATTAAATTGTGTAAAATTCAAGTTGAAAAACTGTAAGAGGAAAATCTTTAAGGGATTAACTATATTACGAAAACAGTTTTATGTCAAAATCCAACTCAGGTAGATTCTCAAGGATTAGACACACGCATCACCCAATTGACATTTTTACGCCATTTCCATTATAGCAATCTTACTTTCTGCCCAAGAGAGCAGTTCATAACATTGTAAAAGAAAAGCTTACTGCTAAGCTTACTGTTTTAAATATAAAAACTAGGATATATGAATGGTTTTTCTTGGTGAGACATTTTCTTTAATATTCCTGTCATAATTCTGAAAGAAAATTATTCTCATTAAATTGGCTTTTTTTTTTTTTTACTTAAAAACACCCAGACACACAAAAAAAAAAAATCACAACCAAGAAAAAAATAAACAAAAAACTGTATCACTATAATAAACTCCCTTTGGTAAAAACTGCATTAATGGTTTCTTATTTCTGTTAAGAGCTAATTAAGCCACGTCTCCCTAAAGGTATACAGTAAAGTTGTAAATACACTAGCACATCAAAGCAGAGCTCGGTAATAAAAAAGGGCTGATACTATGTACAATTTATTTACAGTTTTAGTATGGGCAGTCTTCTTGCTTTTGTGGGTACATAAAATGATGTATTACTTAGAATGTTCACCAGATATAAAGGTTTTCACTAGAGAAGGAAGGGCAGAGCACAAGTAACGTGTGCCTTGGTATGCTTATATCAAGAGTCAAGTAAATTCAGAAATTCACCATTTTTCACACAATACACCTTGCATATTGTGTTTAGGACTATTTTCACTGAAACTTAATTTCTATAAAAAAAAAAAAAAAAAAAAAAACTTTAGTTAACAGAGTAACATGTTGTTCACTGTTTCTGTTCCATTTTAAGACAGCAAACTTGGGTTTTGGTAAAGGTAAGTGGGTCATAATCTACTCATTTATATCCCTAAATACAACTAAAAAAGTTAAATCACTGAGACAGTTGTACAGTAAAATAATAAAAATTATGCTGAGTTGCATTTATCATACCCCTCATTATGAGAGATACTAGTTTCGTTCTGACTCTTACTTCCCATCCTCCTCTATTAATAAGAAATGTACTTAAATTGTGATTTCGCATTTCAGTCTGGTTTTCAAAACATATGCATTCTAAGGCTCATTACAAAACACCAGCTCTTTTTTGCTACAGATTAGACACCTGTTTACCAAAAAAACTCAAAGAATATAGAATATAGCTTCTATATATCACAGAAACACAACTTTGTACAAAAGAAAAAAATAAAAAATATCAGCAGCGTGCTAGTCAAATTTTGTCACAGCATTTCACTGCCTGTGTATGGTTTTGTAATTATTTTCAAATCCTGTACCAGTTTTAAATTCTATACTAACAGTTTTCAACATATTTTCTAATAAAAGGTGCTTAAATATGTCATATCAGCTATAATGAGCCTTGAATCATTCAGAAAGATGAAAATGTGGTTTAGATTTTAGACTTCACAATTTTACATCGTTAGCAAGAGCGAAGAGTTGGGACTTGGACAATCAAATGTTGATCTTATTTTGGCACCAAGATTGTACTAACTGCTACCGTAAAAAACAAAATCTATCTGAAACCAAAATCAACCTCCCTTCACATATGTCTTGCCCGGTATGTATATAACAATAATGAATACCTGTTACTAAGCATATACATAAACATAATTGAAAAATGAACAAAGAACAAATTACAAAAAGGAGTTACGATGTCTTGTAAGTTGTGCCATACTTCACTCTGTACTTATTAATGTTCATGAAGTGTAAGATTTCCTTGTCGCAACTGGTTGTGCATGGTAACAGCTCGTCAAGACCTTCTCCCATTAGCCATTTGTTTGTATTTGTCACCATATCTTCACTGACATATTCTTTTATCCACTTGTCTACCCAACTCTGGAACCGATGGTGTAGACGCTTGCTTACTTTTTCATGTGACTGGAAAGAAAACAAAGTAAGATCAGTCACACAAAGCCTCGCATGTTCTAAAACTGAAGCACAACTCCCAAAACATACTAAAGCAAATATACATTCAAAGAAAATGCAGCAAGCTGAAAACTATGGGTAAGATCGTAAAGAGTAAAATTTTAATTTGGCTTATAAAAAAAAAAAAAAAAAAAAAAGCAAAAAATATTGAAATTGATGTTGTAACATTGTACTTATATTGATGTGTACTGTACATTAAAATTGTTTCAAGAGCTTAGAAAACATTGCACAAAAAATGTGGCAAAAATACATCTACACTTGAATACACTACCTGATGAGCTCTCATTAGGGCGGTCCGTCTGTACATGTAGTCTTCTGACTTGAACACATACACCATCTTGTACGAATTTAGCTTAAAATTACATTTCATTTTGTCCAGGTTTTCCACATTCTCAAGGGTCTTCTTACCACCTGTCTCTTTACATTCCTTTTCATGCTGCTCTCTTCCCCTCTGGCACTTCCGTATACGACGCAGATTCCTGTACAAGCAAAAAGTCTTTTATTTTTAACATTTTCATGCAAGTGCAAATTTGCACTTCTATACACACACAATAAATATATAGATCCAGCAATCTATACTTCCAAATTTGCTTACTCAGGTTCAGGACACAGAGGACGGGACATAGAAGCAAAGTAGCAACTAACTCTGAATTGGATGCCTACAGGTCTGAAAAAATACGAGTCTAAAACTCACTCTATGTTTTATAGCAAAAGATCACAGGGTGATGAAGTGTTGAGAACCCTGCTCATTAATCTAAAATCAAAAGATGTTAACTAGAGCAAAATCTCGTGCTAACGTTCAGAACAGGCTGCGTTTCTTTTTTAAACATTTATTACCCAATTCATTTTCATGAGGAATGCTGCAAAACTATTGTTGTAGCTCGTAGCAATAGAATCCTGGTATGATTCCAGTCTACTGTGCCTTCTGTCAGGAGCTTGCATGTTGTCTCTTTACTTGGGTAGGTTTCCTATGGAAACGCCAGCTTAAACTAGCCTGGCATGAGCAGCCATAGTCGAGTGTACTGTGAGATGTTTTATCTACGCCCTATTCTAGCCATGTACCTCCTGCTGTTGGCATATATTTTGGTTTCTTGCAATTGCAGTGGAAGGATAAGGTTAAGAAAATGAATGGATATACAGTACAGTAAGAGAGAAATCCATGCAGTTGAGTAGCAACATAATCAATTCTTACCTTGGCAGAAACACAGGCTTTTGTGCCAGGTGTTCCCTCAACTCTGGAGAAGCAGAATCAGAGTTTACGTAACGTTCTACGTAATCTGACCACCGCTGGACAAAAGAAAGAGCACACAAGCACAACATAAATTCATATTCTTTCAAGTGAAAAACTTCTATAACATGTTTTACTTGAACTTTCTAACAGATACACCTACACATATGACCCAATTACTATGTGGGCTTTACGGGGGGGAAAATGAGGGATTTGCATTTTTTTTTTCAATTGAAGAAAATAACATTCCATACACTCAAGTTGAACTTTTAAAACAAATGACTTCATAGTGAAACTATAAAAATAAAAAGGATGAAAAGAGTCAGAAAGTTAATATAAAAGGAGGGTCTAAAACAGACGAAACCTAGCAAAACAGAATTCAACCCCAACCCGAGAGAAAGAGAGGAAAGCCAATAGCATGGGGGGGGGGGGGGAAACAGAGAGAATGTTGTTTTCTCTAATATTAGTGCTTATTCTAAAATGTTATTAATTAGGTCTTGCCACATTTTAAAAAAGTTTTGAACACAACCTCTAAGCAAGGATTTGCATTACAAGAGCTTGACTATTGATTTGAAGGTTGAAATGTTCTTTTTATAAGCAAGATATAAACTTAATATATGTTGTGATCGATTTGTGTTGTTGATGTGGTTAATTTGTCATTGTTGTTGTTTTGAAGCAGTACTGTCAGCAGGACAGCTTTCCCACAGTGCAATTCTCAACACTGAGCCTGGTCCATATGGACACAAGATCACTGATGTGTAACAGTAGCAAATTACATGGTTTTCCTGATTAATGAGCACAACATAACACAACCTTTTATTAGATTACTGAAAAAACTTAAGATATCAGAATTCAGTACAGATTACTGTGTTGATAGTTGGCAATAAAGGAAGAAAATGCATTTCTTCACTGCCTTACATGCATCAAGGTACTTACGAAAATACATACTGGAACAAACATGGATTTTGTGACTAGATATTAACGCAAACCCCATATATACAAAACTGGAATCCCTTTCTTGACTTTTGTGTAGTCATTCTTTTATTGATTTTACCTACTCAGCCTTTGATTAAGTTCTGTTTGTTTATTCATTTAGATATCATCAAGTGCTTATTCACATTTTTTTCTCCTTTTAGTTTTGGTGACTATACTTGCTCAATGTCACAATCTGATATCCACTTATTTACTTAATGTGCTGTACTTTTTTCTTGTATTATTTCCTCACTTCTTTCCTTAATTGTAGCTGTCACAGATTTTCCTTTGTTGGCTATAGCAAGTTCTTAATTACTTCTACGGATGTTCTTTCCACTACAGAGTCACCCATACATGCTCAATAGTGGTGAGAACTGGTGATATGAATAGCTATACAACACAATATGATTTACATCATTCGTCACTGAACCTCCTGCTAAGCATGCCCAAACAAGCAGCCATCTTTTCTTTGAGCCACAGTTACCCACATGATGAGCAACTGTTCCCCAACTGTACTTATGCAATCTACTTAATTCTCTCAGTGATTACCATTGATTAAAACCATCTCCTTTAAGTATAATTTTACCCCTTGTTTATCCTAGTGTTTCATTTCTTTTGTCGCTTATCTGTATCTCAGCAAACAAGCAAGAGCAGGATTATGAATTAGGCGAGAAGAAACTGCATCAAAACAGAATACTTACCTCAGCTTCCACAGGCTCATCAGAGTTATCCTCATCTGTATCCAGAAGCTCAATTGTCAGTTGAACTTGACCTCGACTTTGCACAAACATTAACTACAAACACATAAGTGATATTGCTTTAGAATTTCTTTAAAGGAATTTAATTTTAAAAATGCATTTTTAAGGGTATAAACAATTGGTACTGATATCACTGATCATTGATCTGTTCTACATAGCTATTTAGTAAATACAACTGTAGGTATAGGAGAAAAGCAATGGAATAGAAAATATGCTTTTTGAAAGGTAAAAGTACAAGACCAAAAAGGCTTCAGAAATTAGAGGGATGAATGCACAGATATCTAGTTCATTAACATTATAATCAAATTTAAAAAATGAATCCCACCTATGACCCAAAACCAGGCTAAAGGAGTTTGAAAATAAGATGAGCCCACATTTCCAGCAGGTAGTTGACCATCAATGTTTAAGAAATTACAAAACTAAGAGTAATCAAATTATTCACTTTAACCATTTTAGTTTACCATTCTCTGAATATCTGGGGGCCTCATGTATAAAACTTGTTTTATGTTCAAAAACTTGTGTAAGAAATAGCTTACACACAAGTTGCAATTTATATAATACGAATATGGATTGCAAATTAGCTTAAAGCTATGGAATGTTTCGAACCTCCTATGTGGACTTTTTTTGTTGTTGGCATTTTAGAAACTCCAGGAAGCAGAACAATAAAGTGAAGTTTTGTTGCTTATATCAAAAATGTGTCAGTCACATTCTGATGTCTGTTCACCCATTAATTAAAGTCAGTCATCATTATGCAAAAGGACAAAATTACCATTAACAATATTTAAATGACATAAAGTATGTTATTATGTTTGCTTGTCTCTATGTTTTAATTATGCAGAAATAAGTACTTTTTAATTTTAAGAAGTTGGGAAAATGTACACATACTATAATATTGAGTGTGACTTAGTTAATGGATGTAAAAGTTGGAGCATTTTCTGTTATTTACTGTCTTCATCAAAGAGACATAGATCACATTTTTTTAAAATATTAAGACACAGGGTTATGTATGACGTAGAGATTTGCTCAGAATGCCATATCGCTATTTGTACAGGCAGGCATAAGCCACAGTTACATGTAATACTGTTTCAATTCCTTTAGTGGTGACTACTGAGGATCTGTTTGCTGACAGCACTGACTTTCTGGGGTGTATACTGTACACAACATATTCAACTTGAAATAACCTCGTTCAAACTAAACCAGAAACAGTGAACTAACCTGTAATTGAAATTGTGCAGATATTTTGCTATCTGTGTTAAGGATTGGTGATAAGCAAGTGACAGTTGTTTTGGGCAGGACAGATCATAATCATATTCAGCTTATTCAGGGCAGTGAGCAGGTGGAGCCTATCCCAGCAAGCAACAGGCACAGATAAAAACAATCCCTGGACAGGGCTCTAGCCCATCACAGTGTGAACACACACACACAAAAATATAAATTCATCAGTGGACAATTTTACATTTTACAACATGACTGTCTTTAAACTGTAAGAGGAAACCCATGTGCAAACTCCATGCATGGAGCACCCAGGACAGAACTCCTAAACCCCTGCAATACAGTGCGCCTAATTCATTTAACATATGTATATTAACCATGGCCTTAAAAATTGAGGAAACATATCTTTATTTTGAGACTTATCTTAGTAATATAATGCATCCATTTTAGTTGGAGCAGGACCCCTGGCCACTCTAAAACCCTGTCACCAAATGTCAGTAATACCTCAAAAGTTCACATTCACTTAAGTTTTCTTCTGTGTTTTCTAATGGTTTCAAAGTAAAGATGTCAGAAACACGTCCAAATTTATATGGTTATTAGGTCAAGAATATTCAAAAAAGGCACTTTAAGCCATACATGGTTACTAGTTGAAGTTGACAAGGAGTGGATAAAAGAGCATATACAAGCACATAGTTTTAAGTTGGTTTGAGATTTATAAAAGAACTTGGTGTGGGATCTGGCATGCTTACAGTTTTATACATTCAACTTTTTTGTGCATATGACATGTTTGCCTTTCTAATGTAAGCAGAATTGTAATATTGACGTTTAGCAAGGTTTTAGCAGTCAAAATCCAACAATTTTTAGGAAATCTGAACCAGTGCACTGTTTAATAGTGAATACTGCACTGTTTAAAAGTCACAACACTCTACCATTTGTCTACTGGAAATATGCACACACACACACAAGAAGAGCATATTTTGAAAAGTCAGACATTTAACTTAAATATTATTAAAAATATTTACACACAGAAACATATTTTAGTATCTACTCTATTTAATAAGACAATATTTACAATATTGAACTGTTGATTTTATCCAAATTAGATACTGTCCCCCAAGTGCTAACCTAAAGAAAAAATAATCATTACATTCAATATTGATAAAATAAGTAAATACCATAAATACCTTGAAACAATTCTCATCAGACATTAGCTGCTCTGCCTTGCGCTGATAGGCTGCCTCAGAAGACATTCTGGATGCTTGAGTGGATAATAAGCCTCCTGTGGCTCCAGTTAAACCTTCTGACAGGTATAGGTCTGTCACTTGCACACAGATTTCATCACTCACAATGTGCTGTAGCTAGATAAAGAAAAAAAAAATGAAGTTAAAAATTACAAATTAAGAATCCTTCAATGAATACAGACAATTATAAAACCAAGGTAATCAAAATATGGTGTGCCTAGCAGTCATCTGCAATTATTATACTCTTACCGATAAAGTAAAGTCAATAAAGTGCATTCTTTTGTCACAAATTTCAGATATTAATCAGCAATACTCATTATGCATAGACAGGTTGCCTTTTCCTTCAAGATGAACTCCCAGTATAACCTTTGTTGCTAAAATTCTGCAATGAATTTACAGTATTTTTCAACCAAATGCAGAACTGATTACACTTAGTGCACAAAATATAGGAAGCCTCCACTGCTTCCAATTATGATTACATCTAGAACAGAAGTACTTGTTTTCCTTTAAAAAAATCATGAAATGTTCTCACTTTTTGAAAGACACAATTTTCCAAAACATTTTACAAATACACAGAATTTTAACACTAGAATCTCTGAAGCCTACAAAAAAACTCGTAATCCCAGCCCACCTTAAATTCCTTCACACCTCTCCATCAGCATCTTTTGTTTTGTAAATGTGTTGATCAGTACAAGCAGCAAGCTGTCCCATTTCTCCCCCCAACACCCCACCCCCTGACAGAGTTCAACTTGGGCAAAACGTTCTCCCAGCTCAAGCCCAGGCTCCTTATCTGTGTGTGAGCTGCCTGGAGTTGGATAAATAATACAGTATATTGTTATTTGGAACACATGCATTTCATGTGTGTTTCGTGTCTACAAAGATCTGGGTAAGTGTAGGATGGAAGTAAATAATTGCGAGACAAGAAATGCTGAAGACATACCTAAATCAGAAACTTTTTCCATGTTATCACAGGTCTACAAAAAGAAATTTTCTTTTCCGGTGCCAAGGTTTTCTGAATAGATTTAGGGTATTTTGAGGGTGCTGAATTCAAAAATCCCATCACATTTGCTGAATTGGGTCTAGTTTTTGAGATAATGGACATACAATGCGACTTGTGTGTGATAACAAATGCAATAGCTTTTGGTCTGTCTTTTGACTCTTTAACAGTGTCTTAGGTAATGAAATATCCCATATAATTATTTTGTATTTCAATCTGTAGGCCTACAATGCTATAAAAGCGACTTTTTGAAGCCAGAATTCAACTGTGAATTTGCAGAGGAAAGAAGTCGGCTACAGTATAAGTTTGTCAACCCAGTCTTGGTTTATACCCAACAAGTTCTGTCTTAATAAGTATATATTATGACTTCATCAAGAAGAGCCTGCATCAACAATCCTGATGTATTCTGCTACATCTGTGGAGAGTACATGGTTGAAAAACAAAGAAGAAATATCACAGACTTTGTGCATCGAGTATACCTGGCTTATTTTGGAGTACAGCTTGGAGACCAGGATAAGTCTTGGGCTCCACATATGGTTTGCAAAACATGTGTGGAGCACCTACGACAGTGGACAAAAGGTGAAAGAAAAAGTTTAAACTCTGGTGTGCCAATGGTATGTAGAGAACAGAAAAACCACCATGACGATTGTTATTTTTGTGTTGTAAAGATTAAAGGCTTTAATTGTTACAAGAAAGCTTGTGGGATTATCCTGATTTGGAATCAGCAAGACAACCTATTCCACATGGCAATGACGTTCCCATAACAGTGTTTACCAGACTACCAAACCAGCCACTGTCAAGACTCTGAAGAGAGGCAGGGATTGGAGTGTATGGCAGGTAGTAGCAGTGGAAGTGAATTTGAGGGAAGCTCTGTGACGCCTCAACCATTAAGCCAAAAAGAACTCAATGACCTGATTCGAGACTTACATCTGTCCAAGCAAACATCTGAACTTTTAGCATCCAGACTTAATGAACAAAATCTTATAAAGGCGGAATTTAAAATTACAGCCTATCGGACAAGAGAAGAGAGGCTTCTCTCATATCTCAACCAAGAGGAAGAACTTGTATACTGCAATGATATCCCAGGAATTGTACTTCAAATGGGACTAACAGAATATTGACCAGAAGACTGGCAGCTTTTTATAGACAGCTCCATTAGAAGCTTGAAATGTGTTCACTTGCACAATGGTAACCGTTATGCGTCTCTTCCCATTGCTCACTCAACAAAACTTAAAGAAGAATATGAAAATGTAAAAATTGTATTACAGAAAATCCATTATCATGAACATCAGTGGTTGATTTGTGTTGATCTGAAGATGGTGAACTTCTTGCTTGGACAGCAATCTGGATACACAAAATACCCATGCTTCATGTGCCTCTGGGATAGCAGGGCAAAGCAAGATTATAGGACAAAAGTATCATGGCCTACAAGGGAAGAAATGATTGTTGGCGCTGCGAATATCATCAACAAGCTGCTTGTGGACAAGCACAAAATCATTCTCCTACCGCTTCATATTAAGCTAGGATCGATGAAGCAATTTGTTAGGGCTTTGGACAAAACGGGTAATTGCTTCAAGTACATTTGTAGATCATTCCCTGGACTGAGCATGTAAAAACTAAAAGCTGGAATCTTTGATGGTCCTTAGATTCGTAAAGTCATGAACGATTCCAATTTTACCAAATGCATGAATGACACTGAGGCTTCAGCCTGGAAGAGTTTTGTCTCTGTTTTGAAGAACTACTTGGGTAATCACAGAGCAGGCAATTCTGAAGAATTGGTGCAAGATATGCTTGCTAACATCAGAAATTTGGGAGTTAATATGAGCATAAAGATGCACTATCTCCATAGCCATTTAAACAGATTTCCAGATAACCTTGGAGAATTCAGCGAGGAAGAAGGCGAGAGGTTCCACCAAGAAATGAAGGTGATGGAGGAGAGATATCAAAGCAGATGGGACATACACATGATGGCAGACTACTGTTGGAGTCTCCAACGTGATTGTCCTGATGACACACATAAAAGGAAATTGCATAAACAGCGTTTTTTGAAGCATTGACATTAATAACAATTAATAACTAATTAATATTGTATTAATCAAATCATACACAACTTTTTTCCTGTCACTGTAAGATATTTTTAATTTCTTTTTTGTATGATGTTAGACTGTTTACTTACTAGTTGTAACTAATATAAAAATATTCTTGCAATTCTGAATGCTTTTCAAACGTGTTGTGTTAATTAATTAATTAACTATTAAATATCTCAGAAACTAGAGCCAATCTGGCAAAATCAAAGTCATATTCTTAATCAGCACCATAAACTTAATATAAAACCATTCAGACATCGTTGGCACCAAAATCACTGTATACAGTATCAGTGTAATGACTTGGAAGTGTATAATGTATGAAGACTTTAGTCCAAATATCAAATAAACATGTGCGCTTTTATTCAAGAATATAAACAAAGGAAAAAAAAAAATCATTCAATTTACATGTTGCTGTCAATGAGTTACAAACCTAAGCTCGACAGAAAGCTCATATGTATTCCTGGATGGTGCAGAGGTATGAGCTGTTGCCTTATTACCGAAAGGTTGCAGGTTTGAGTCCCAGCACTCAATGTTTTGAGTAGAGAGCTACTATTATTACTATAATATAATAAAAACATACATTTGATTTGAGTCTGTAACACCCACTGTAAATTTTGGCTACTTGTAAAAGTTAGCACATTTTTTTTATTATTCAGTTTTATTCTCTCGGTGACGTTCACATGGTACAATGAACTTGCCTCTCCATCTCTGAATTGATGCTGTTTATCTCCATTCTTTTCATAAAAGCAGCAATGACCACAGTTGGTACTGTGATTGATGCCTGCTCAGAACTATTTGTTGTACTAGCAATCAAAGATACGATGTCCCGTGACCGCCATCAGACTGGACAAAGGCAGAACCGTAACAACTGACAGCTTCTTCCAGCGTTTTTGCTGGCTAATAGACTGCTGCACCGCAACACAATTATGTTTGGCACCATAAGTAAAATTGGGACTTCCACCTGCAGCTAAAATCACTTTAGTACGCGAGCAATTCACCACGCTACTGTTTAGATCTGGCAGTGTTATGTTGTCATGCGCCCAAAAAGAAGAAGCCATTGAAACCAGCTTTGCACCTGTGCCTTCAACAGCAAGGATTACCACAAAATGGTTTACAAAGCAAAAAAGACTTACAATATAATGTACAAAAATGGAGTAATGATGCTGTTCTTCGACACTTCACAATGTTGTTAAAAAAAAAAGTGACAACACTAAAGCCTATAGGCCACATCGCATTGTGCAAATTTTCCAACAACTTTCAGTCACAGCTTTCATTTACATAATCTTAGCAAGCAAGGCCCACTCCCATAAAACATACTGAATGATGTGATATGCCCAGTGACTCAGTCCAACTAGTCTATATAACTCGCTCCACAGGCGTGGGCTCACTCTGTGCATGTGACCCGACAATCAATGAATGCTCATCTGGAAGTACGATGCATATAATGCAGCTACAAAAAATAAAGAACACAGGTGTTTTGGATCTCACAAAAGGAAGATAAGTTCACTTGCCTGATACCTTGTGTTCTATATATCATGACAGACTGGGGTTGGGGGGGATGATTGTGTCTTAACTCGCTGTACCTGTTAACCCTTAACGCAGCATTGGCTTTGTTAGGCAACACGTTATTGGCCATCACAGCATTGCTGGGAGGTAGACACTCAGTCACTAAATAGGGGGAGGAGGACGTACAATGCAGATATAATATACAGGGAACCTTCTTGCATTAGCATCAAAGGATGCTAGAACTTTTCAAATGGATTGTAATGTATTCATAATAAAAGTTAATAATTAAGTAGCAAATGCCCATAACAATGCAGAGTTTATTTTCATGCAAAAAACTCTTAATTCTTTTCAAAACTTTAGCTTTTTTCATTGATTTTAGTTCTTTCAAATAAATGTATTCCATGCTGTGTGAGGATACATTTAAAATAAAAGGATTCTACTTTTATAAGATGTTTCATTTTTTGGTCAATTACAGTCACCCTGAAAAACCATCTAGCAGTTGAGAGCATTACATTAATAGATTTAAGTAATTTAAAGACTATAAATTAAACCTTTATAATACTTCTACTGTAGAATAAACAATTGGTTAATTATCAGTTAATCAGTTTCTTACCTGTCTTACAATACTCTGGATAAGTTTGTCCATTGTGAATGCAATATAAGCATGAATGGTAAACATTTCCCTTAAGGAATCCTCATATTGAGAGGCATCCATGTTTCCATCAAGCAAATTCCTCACCATCTCCAAAAAAGCTGAATAGTAATCTTCAACATCTACTTCCACTGTAGTAAGGTGGAGAAAAATTATAATGAGTAAAATAAAATTGGCAGCACAATATACAGTAAGTACAAATACAGTATCAAGAAGCATGTTTGCAGTATTGACTTGATTTCTCTTTAAGGAAACTATTGGCCTATGTTGTCTCTGGAAGGATTTCTGAATATTCTATGGAAAAAAAAACAAAAAACAAAACGGTTCTTTCAGCATATATCCAATTTTTATATAGTTATGTCCATAAATATTTGGACAGAGACAACTTTTTTTCTAATTTTGGTTCTGTACATTACCACAATGAATTTTAAATGAAACTAACTCAGATGCAGTTGAAGTGCAGACTTTCAGCTTTAATTCAGTGGGGTGAACAAAACGATTGCATAAAAATGTGAGGCAACTAAAGCATTTTTTTAACACAATCCCTTCATTTCAGGGGCTCAAAAGTAATTGGACAATTGACTCAAAGGCTATTTCATGGGCAGGTGTGGGCAAGTCTGTCGTTATGTCATTATCAATTAAGCAGATAAAAGGCCTGGAGTTGATTTGTGGTGTGGTGCTTGCATGTGGAAGATTTTGCTGTGAACAGACAACATGCGGTCAAAGGAGCTCTCCATGCAGGTCAAAGAAGCCATCCTTAAGCTGCGAAAACAGAAAAAACCCATCCGAGAAATTGCTACAATATTACGAGTGGCAAAATCTACAGTTTGGTACATCCTGAGAAAGAAAGCAAGCACTGGTGAACTCAGCAACGCAAAAAGACCTGGATGTCCACGGAAGACAACAGTGGTGGATGATCACAGAATCATTTCCATGGTGAAGAGAAACCCCTTCACAACAGCCAACAAAGTGAACAACACTCTCCAGGGGGTAGGCATGTCGATATCCAAGTTTACCATAAAGAGAAGACTGCATGAAAGTAAATGCAGAGGGTGCACTGCAAGGTGCAAGCCACTCATAAGCCTCAAGAATAGAAAGGCTAGATTGGACTTTGCTAAAGAACATCTAAAAAAGCCAGCACAGTTCTGGAAAAACATTCTTTGGACAGATGAAACCAAGATCAACCTCTACCAGAATGATGGCAAGAAAAAAGTATGGAGAAGGCGTGGAACAGCTCATTATCCAAAACATACCACATCATCTGTAAAACACGGTGGAGGCAGTGTGATGACTTGGGCATGCATGGCTGCCAGTGGCACTGG
Source organism: Erpetoichthys calabaricus (assembly GCF_900747795.2). NCBI lineage: Eukaryota > Metazoa > Chordata > Cladistia > Polypteriformes > Polypteridae > Erpetoichthys > Erpetoichthys calabaricus. The sequence goes on along the minus strand of NC_041410.2, from coordinate 48,271,185 downwards.
GACACTAGTGTTTATTGATTGTGTGACACAGGACAGAAGCAGCCGAATGAATTCTAAGGTGTTCAGATACATACTGTCTGCTCAAATCCAGCTAAATGCAGTCAAATTGATTGGGTGGCGTTTCATGATACAGATGGACAATGACCCAAAACATACAGCTAAAGCAACCCAGGAGTTTATTAAAGCAAAGAAGTGGAAAATTCTTGAATGGCCAAGTCAGTCACCTGATCTTAACCCAATTGAGCATGCATTTCACTTGTTGGAGACTAAACTTCAGACAGAAAGGCCCACAAACAAACGGCAACTGAAAGCCGCTGCAGTAAAGGCCTGGCAGAGCATTAAAAAGGAGGAAACCCAGCATCTGGTGATGTCCATGAGTTCAAGACTTCAGGCTGTCATTGCCAGCAAAGGGTTTTCAACCAAGTATTAGAAATGAACATTTTATTTCCAGTTATTTAATTTGTCCAATTACTTTTGAGCCCCTAAAATGAAGGGATTCTGTTAAAGAAATGCTTTAGTTGCCTCACATTTTTATGCAATCGTTTTGTTCACCCCACTGAATTAAAGCTGAAAGTCTGCACTTCAACTGCATCTGAGTTGTTTCATTTAAAATTCGTTGTGGTAATGTACAGAACCAACATTAGAAAAAAGTTGTCTCTGTCCAAATATTTATGGACCTAACTGTATTTATATAAACAGTGTGTTGCTTACGTTTTTTTAATATGTGCCATATTAAAAGCTGATTTTCTCACATAAACATATTATATATATATATATATATATATATATATATATATATATATACACACACACACTAAGGTAGTTGAGCTATGCATGTGTTTTTTGCTGCAAACTTCCTGTAAACTGACAGCAGTAAGTGTAGACTTTACTAGACAGAGAGAGAAAGAAAATCAGAATATTTGCTTTTACATTAAAGAAAGTAGGGTAATAAACTGAGAAAAATGAATCAGATGAGTCCTCCTGTGAAATTAGAAAATACAGCAAGAAAAAATGCTTTAATGAATTCAGGCCTTTTTATTTTGCCCTTTAATTAAAACAAATACTGCCTAATTTTTAGTTAGAATTTTGCCAAATTTCATTGCCAACCAACCAAACATTGTCTAATTATTGGTCAGGGAGGAAGCTTGTATTAAGTACAGCAACTCACATTTTCAACTAGAAAAACAAGAAGATAAAGAAGAATTTGAAATTGCTGCTTAGAAAACATTAGGCATGTTTGACAAATTTTGCTGTTTAGTCTTGCATCTTGTTAGCCTTGTATCTTCCCAATACATTTCTTATGAACATTTGATAGATTAGTAGCTTTTTAAAAGTTTGTATTGTTTTTATTATTTGTTTGTTGGCGTTATACAGTAAAAGGTCTGGGAAGAAACAAGTACTGCAAAATTAAAATGGTACTCCCTATTTATCATTAGACCTAAGGAATTACTGATGTCTAGCTGGTACACTGGAAAAAACCTGTATTAAATATATAGTACATGTATATTTAAAAGGCAAAAAAAGCTGTAGTGCAAATTATAACTAAAAATGATTAAAACCTATAAGCACATGTATATTTACATTTAAGCAGTATTTAACTGCTAATATCAATTAATTGAATTAATGTGTGAGAATATACATTTTTTCTTAAACTAATGGTGGAAACTGCTTATTTCAAATCAAGTTGTTTCAGATAAATATATTAAAGAAGAATGAAATATGAAGGCTTGTAATTACAAGAACTTTATTTTCTTTTATGCTGCCATGTATTATGGATAAATATTTTCCGTACATATTTTACTAGCTAAAAAAGTATGTATTTTAAGGGAATTTTATTTTTAGCATTTTAATGGTCACTGAACAATAAGCCTACAGAACATTTTTTTAATAAAAAAAATTAACAGGTAACATCTATGGCCTATTGTTTCATTATTAAAACACCTAGGTTAACATTTTCATATAGAACATAAGGCTTCTAAATGCCTAGTTATGCAGGGGCTTAGTGTAAAAAGTATTTTTTAAAGATGTAAAGGGGGAAAAAATCTGAATTGGCCTATCCAGTAACATGATATTGCTGATCGGTATTAGCCTTAAAAAATCCTGAACAGAGCATCCCCTATGTTATACAGAAGAATTTTGTCTGCAAATTTACAGAAAACTGCATCCAACTAATGGGAAGAAACTTCGTCATGCAACAAGACAATGATTCCAAACACAATGCTGGTTCAACTTTTCAGGATTTCAAAAAGGTGAAAAAGTGGAAGGTTTTAGACTGGTCAGGTCAATCACCAGACCTTAACCAAACTGTGCAGGCCTTACACCTCATGAAAAAGGAGACTAAAAGGAAAAAATCCATGATAAACAAGAACTGAAAGAGGCTGCGGTAACAACCTGAAAAAGTATGACAAAAAAAGATGCCATCCATTTGGTGCTGTCACTGAGTCACAGACATGGTGCAGTTATTGCAGCAAAGGATAAGTAAACATATACAGTAATCCCTCGCTATATCGCGCTTCGACTTTCGCGGCTTCACTCTATCGCGGATTTTATATGTAAGCATATTTAAATATATATCGCGGATTTTTTGCTGGTTCACGCATTTCTGCGGACAATGGGTCTTTTAATTTCTGGTATATGCTTCCTCAGTTGGTTTGCCCAGTTGATTTCATACAAGGGACGCTATTGGCAGATGGGTGAAAAGCTACCCAACCAGAGTGCATATTACGTATTAAATAAAACTCCTCAAATATATTGTGAGCACGAGGGCTGTTCGCACCCCTAGAGGATACGGCCGCTCCTCAAAAAACGCTGAAAGATTACCTTCACATTGCTGCCATCCTTGCTGGGCTTACATATGGCTGCTTTGTCAAGCGATATGCTTCCCGCACTGTGCTTCGCATACTTAAAAGATCAAACAGCACATATTGATTTTTGATTGTTTGTTTTTCTCTGTCTGTCTCTCACTCTCTGACATTCTCTGCTCCTGACAGAGGGGGTGTGAGCAGAGGGGCTGTTCGCACACTAGCCTAGAGGATACAGACACTCCTCTAAGAAATGCTGAAAGACTACCTTTACATTGTACATCCTTGCAGCTGCTTTGTCCGGCGGTGCTTCGCATACTTAAAAGCCAAACAGCCCTATTGATTTTTGTTTGCTTTTTTCTCTCTCTCTCTGACATTCTCTGCTCCTGACGTGCACTCCTTTGAAGAGGAAGATATGTTTGCATTCTTTTAATTGTGAGACGGAACTGTCATCTCTGTCTTGTTATGGAGCACAGTTTAAACCTTTGAAAAAGAGACAAATGTTTGTTTGCAGTGTTTGAATAAAGTTCCTGTCTCTCTACAACCTCCTGTGTTTCTGTGCAAATCTGTGACCCAAGCGTGACAATATAAAAATAAGCATATAAACATATGGTTTCTACTTCGCGGATTTTCACCTTTCGCGGGGGGGTCTGGAACGCAACCCCCGCGATAGAGGAGGGATTACTGTATAAGGTGTTATTTACGTTAAGAATATCTGTTCCTACACTTTCGCTTGTCTAGAAATTAAGCGGTGTGCTATAAAAGGTGCTATGTTCCATGTTGTTTAATACATCTAGATGTCAATAGAAGGAAATAAGAGTAGAAATTCTGAACTCTTGTCTCATATTCATCTTTTAATCTCAAACCCAAATGTCTTCAGTTTACAGCAAAAATAAATGAATTGGTCTTGTTCCAATACTTTTGAAGAGGACTATATGTAATCATTGTCTATGGACCAAGTTTGTATCCAGTTTTGTAAGTTACCCCTGGTGCTAACTGCATTTAGTTTCTGAATTTTTCTTCAAGCCACAACTTTATCATAGGATTTTTTTTAATAAATATTCCTGGATTTCTATAATAACACGATGCTTGCAGTTAACAACACTTAAAGGGAAAAAAGCTTTCAGAATAATATTACAAGCACTTGGTTTATTATGCATATCGATTTTATTCAAGGTGAGTGCTTTTATCGGTACTTAATAAACCTTAAAATACAGCCTCATTGAGTACACTATAGGGTGTAAAAATTAGTACTAACAGTACAGATTTAACCAAATTTACCTCTAAGTAGCATTACTTGCATTTCAGATGTTACCGGAACATAAATATGTTACTGAAGTACAATCTAACAGGTTTCCTTTCCTAAAATATAAAATTTGCAATACAGCTATACAAATCTCCAAGCAATCAAAATAAATTGGAACCTTGAGTTTCCTTGATAATCAGAGGAAAACAAATTCAGAGACATCTGTGATTTTCATGGTTTTACAGTCTTGTATGACACAGGTGCAAAGACTGCTAGAGTATATCAAAAGACTTGTCAATTTGCTAAGCATATGGTGAGTATGCAGCATTGACAAAGTATTCAGTGTATATGTGGGGCAATAAAATAGTAAGTAAAGGCAGTGGTATTACATGCAAGACATTTGTGCTAAATTTAGTTTAACCTGTGTATGATAAAACACAACGTTATTATAACAGCTAAGGCAGACTGTGACCTAGTGGCACAGCAGATCGCTACTTTACTGTTGTAGAAGACTGGTTTGAGCCTTGGCCCATACACTGTTGATGTAGAGTTTGCATATTCTCCCCTTTCTTATTGAGCAGTTATTCTCTTAGTACTCTAACTTCCTTTGACAACCCAAAAATGTGCTTATAACATTGACTGATGACTTTTGTTCATGCAAGCACGAGTATTACAATTAATTAATAATGCCACTTAGGACTATTAGTCCAGTTTTGTAATAAAAACAACATAATTCAATGCGCAATATATCTGCTCCTCGCTTTCCACATCCCAAGACATTTACTTTCTTTCATTCCTTTGAACTACCATTGTTCTTCATTGTTTGTAGGAATTTTCTACATTGCACTTCCAGATGATTGCTCCTTGGCTGTTAACTCTAACAAACATAAAAGCACACCACAATGACTTGTGGCTATGATAAAATAAAGGCATTACAGTATGCAACTGGGAGCACTGGCATCTGTTATTTAGACAACCAAAGGTGTGACTGTAAACAACTTGCTGTAAGTTTTATTTAAGATAATGTAAATGAATATATGAGGAATAGCAGATAACATTTAAACTAATAGTTTAATAGTATTATTATCATCATCTGTAGACCTCCTGCAAACAATCAAACCTAATTTCTGAAAATACTTTAAGATAATATTAATTACATTACTTACTTGGTTCCTTTAGCCTGAGCTGAATGGCTGGGTTCTCACTCTTTTCTCTTTTCAAGCTCAAATATTCTCTTTCACGGCAGTCATCTTCAATCTGCTTCTCTGCTTGACCATAAATTCTCAAAAGCCTGTGGCACAGGATTTGATGGAGTCTTAAGAAAATATACCAATTATTGTTAACAAAGAAGAGGTTATATACTTCATCTGTGCCTCTCAGTTTTTGGGCAGCCGTATTAGTAAACAGTAACTTAGACTTGGAGGGGCTGTTACTTGCAGTCCCTACTCCACCTGCCACTCCATTGTGCTTTTTAGTGCTGCCTTCATCTAAATCCATTTCCTCCTCATCTTCCTCTTCCACGTCAGAAAGGTCCACTCTTTGAGCAAATAGCAAGTCTGGTATGAAGTGGTAGATGATCTGTTTGATCTTATATTTGTCTTCTTTTTGAATACCAGCCTGCCTTTTAACATGGTGGATAATAAGAGATGCAGCATCCTCCAGGATCTGCTTGTCCTCATATGACAGGGTTAAATGTGGTCCTATAGGAATCGCATTTTCCTCTGATGCTTGCTCTTGTCTCTGCCATAAAAAGTGAAAAACAGTCATATTATGAAATAATATTCCAATGAGTTTCTACTAACATGTTTAAATTTAATTCAATTCAATTTAAATAGCACACTTAATTGAATACAGGCTCAGAGCACTGTAACAACTTTCAAGATAAAATATAAAGGTTAAATTTTAAATTGGTAAAAATCATACATCTTAGCATGTCTCTGACTGCAAAAGTCATTCAGGACTTTAATGCTAAGTTCTGGATCAACATAATGCTAATAAAGACCGCACTTTGTTAAATGAAAATATTGTGGTTTATTTTACTTCCTTAAGTTCTTCAGACAGTCCTTACCATGATATAATATAATTTATGTCAAGAGAAGTTAATGTTGGGCTGTAAGTTATACTTGTAATGTCATATTTGAATACTGTGTGTAGAAGCCCAAGGCTGACTGATATACTGTATATCAAGATTTTAAAATATACTGGGATAGAAATAGGGATATGGATTGAGGCAGTATAGTTTATATTGAATTTAAATAAAGCTTTGTTTTAATCTTGAGGAAAGCCTTTTTTTCTTATCCCTAACTTCCTGCTTCAGTCTTCACTATTGTGCTCTGCTAGCAACCCTGCCCCATCTTATGCAACATGAAGGGGCATGACACACAAGTTACTACTGAAAACGACTTAGTATGTAAAAAGAAGAACAATGGATCAGTTATTTGGAGGTGGTTTGGATTTCACAGGTCAGATGAGCAGCAGAATCGCATACTGTGCAGGGAATGCCGAAATTAGGTCGTTTCAGAAAGTGGGAGCAATACCAATCTTTTTAATCACTTAGAACAGCGGCACAAACTTCAGTATGAAGAGGCTGTTAACTGTTCTACTACTGCAGTTACAAGGAATTCGCTACCCGAAATGCCTACACCAATTCGGAAGATATTGCAAGGTTACCCACGCCTTGCCTTATTAAAAGAAAAGTGCATAATGTTGCGGTGTCACTGGGGCAATTTCTTACTAAATGACAAAAGATATGCTTCCCATCTCAACAGTGGAAAAGGATGGTTTTAAAAGACTGATCAAAACTCTTGACCCATGATACGAATTGCTTAGTCGCAATTACTTTACAAGAGAAGAGCTGCCTAAAATGTACATTCAAGTTAGATGTACCCTTATCGACCTGATCGCTAAACTAAAACATTTCGTGTTGACAACCAACATGTAGTCAAGCCACACCTGCAAGACATATTTAAGGGTGACTATTCATTTCACTGAAGAATGGGAGATTATACGTGTGGCTGCAAACCAGCTACTTCCCTGAAAACCACACTGGGGAGCACATAGCTGAAGCTCTGCAAGATACCTTCATAAACCTGAAGCTGGATGAAAAAGAGGCTCATTGCTATTTAAACTGACAAATGGAAGTAATGTTATCAAAGCGGTGCAATCGCTGAAGTGGCAAAAGATGCAGTGCTTTAGCAATCAACTTCATCAGGCAATTGGTTGGTGCATGTTTAAAAAAAGAAAAGAAAAAAATTAAATCGCTTAAGTGTTACATTTATCAAAACCCGAATTAAGCAGTAAAAGTGAGTTTTAAACTGTTTGCCTTTACAGTGAGTCATGTCAGTTAAACACAATACTTATTTCATGAAGTTTAAATTAGCTACATCGTAAAACGTAAAATTCCCTTAGGCTAGACTTTTTTTTTTTTTTTATAAATATGAAATGTGTTTTACAGATTTATTACAAAACAAATACACATTAAAATTGCAAAAAATATAAATGCATGTCTAATGTACAGCCATGTATTAAATCAGATTTCATTAGACCTAAATGAGCTTCCTTTTAACATAAATGTTAAATATTAAAAAGTAAAAGCTTGTTTTATTACAGAACATGGCATGGATGATGACCAAGTGACCCAGGCAATTTTTTATTGCAAAAGAATTGTCGGCAGCTCCTCCTACAGGTGGTGGAGGTGGATGAACCTAGCTGAATTTCAGATGCAGCTGGGTCTGACTGCTCACAAGCTCCTCACAGGGATGCCAGCACACATGGGATAAATTCAGAAAATGACAGAGAGGGTTCTAGAGCAGGAGAGGGCACTTTCAAAAGTCCTGTTCTCCAACAAAAATTCCAGGCATCTTGTCCCTACCTGGAAAGATTTAGAAGTGGTTAAAGTGGTCCAGAAATCTCTGAAACCTCTTCAGGAATTCACAGAGGCTTTGTCTGGGGAGGACTATGTCACCATTTCATATATCCAACCAGTGCTCCAACATTTCAACTGTACCATCCTGGAACACGATGGAGACGACAATGAGCTTGGCAAATCCATCAAATCTGCCACTGTGGGTTACCTTAAGGAAAAGTATGCTGACCCATCATCTAGTAACCTTTTGGACATGGCATCATTTGTTGATCCATGATTTAAATCCACTTGCACTGCAGCTGACAGGATCGAGGCACTGAAGCTCAGAGCTGTATTGGAATTGGAATCACTGGCCTCTTAGCAGAGCTGCTGAAGCACAAGTAACTTAACTGTGATCAACACTGTCTATAGACCAGCCAACACGGGCACCACTTAAAAAGAAAAAATCCCTTGCAAGCTTTTTTCAAGCAGACAACGACCCCAACCTACCCTATAGCATCAAATAGGAAAACAATTGAGAATGAACTGTCCAACTAAATAGTGATAGGGCCAGCAGAGCACAAAGCAGATCCCCTTGGACGGTGGAAGGGCATGCAGTCATGCTCCCCACTTGAAGCTGCCTGGCACAAAAATACCTTGGTGTTCCAGCCACCAGCAGAGAGGGTGTTTCGTTGCAGTGGCAATGTTGTCAGTTGTAATAGGGCATCCTTGAAGCCTGAGGCAGTTGACAGGCTGGTACTTCTAGGTCAAAATCTTTAGTCTACTTTGCAAGACAGATGGCTTTACAGGTTAGTGTTGTTTGCACAGTTGTGCACAATATTTTGTTAAGAAGAACCTGAATGCACTTGTTGGCTATAGTTTGTTAACTTGTTTATTAAAACAGTGGAAAGCAAGCAAGAGACAGGTCATATGGTTATTTATATTGTTATAATAATATTTATTTTATATTTATTATTTTTATTTTATTTTAACTGGGCTGTAGGCTGTATTTTCCTATAATTTCAGAATACTTAGGCCTGCAATTTGTTGTTTACATTTAAACATTTTATTTACATTTATACTTTGTTCTTAATTTGAAAGAAGATAGTTGTTTTTTTTTGGTACTGTGGGCTTATAAATTAAATATATATTCATTTGCTATATATTTCAACCTTTATTTTGATAAATTCTTGTGACATCTTGTATGGTTTTGGCTTGCAACTGAAAATTTTACTCACTTCACAAAAATATCAAGATATTTATCGTATATCGCCATTCAGCCAAAATATATCAAGATATGATTTTTTTGTCTATATCACCTAGCCCTTAGTAGAGCCGGTTTCCATTTCTCAAGCAAACCATAACAGCAGAAAGCAAAAAATAACAGAAGAGCTGATGTACAGGTGCTGGTCATAAAATTAGAATATCATGACAAAGTTGATTTATTTCAGTAATTCCATTTTAAAAGTGAAACTTGTATATTAGATTCATTCATTACACACAGACCGATGTATTTCAAATGTATATTTCTTTTAATGTTGATGATTATAACTGACAACTAATGAAAGTCCCAAATTCAGTATTTCGGAAAATTAGAATATTGTGAAAAGGTTCAATATTGAAGACACCTGGTGCCACACTCTAATCAGCTAATTAACTCAAAACACCTGCAAAAGCCTTTAAATGGTCTCTCAGTCTAGTTCTGTAGGCTACACAATCATGGGGAAGACTGCTGACGTGACAGTTGTCCAAAAGACGACCATTGACACCTTGCATAAGGAGGGCAAGACACAAAAGGTCATTGCTAAAGAGGCTGGCTGTTCACAGAGCTCTGTGTCCAAGCACATTAATAGAGAGGTGAAGGGAAGGACAAGATGTGGTAGAAAAAAAGTGTACAAGCAATAGGGATAACCGCACACTGGAGAGGATTGTGAAACAAAACCCATTCAAAAATGTGGGGGAGATTCACAAAGAGTGGATTGCAGCTGGAGTCAGTGCTTCAAGAACCACCACGCACAGATGTATGCAAGACATGGGTTTCAGCTGTCGTATTCCTTGTGTCAAGCCACTCTTGAACAAGAGACAGCATCAGAAGCGTCTCGCCTTTGGACTGCTGCTGAGTGGTCCAAAGTTATGTTCTCTGATGAAAGTAAATTTTGCATTTCCTTTGGAAATCAAGGTCCCAGTGTCTGGAGGAAGAGAGGAGAGGCACAGAATCCACATTGCGTGAGGTCCAGTGTAAAGTTTCCACAGTCAGTGATGGTTTGGAGTGCCATGTCATCTGCTGGTGTTGGTCCATTGTGTTTTCTGAGGTCCAAGGTCAACGCAGCCGTCTACCAGGAAAATTTAGAGCACTTCAAGCTTCCTGCTGCTGATGAACTTTATGGAGATGCAGATTTCATTTTCCAACAGGACCTGGCACCTGCACACAGTGCCAAAGCTACCAGTACGTGGTTTAAGGACCATGGTATCCCTGTTCTTGATTGGCCAGCAAACTCGCCTGACCTTAACCCCATAGAAAATCTATGGGGTATTGTGAAGAGGAAGATGCAATACGCCAGACCCAACAATTCAGAAGAGCTGAAGGCCACGATCAGAGCAACATGGGCTCTCATAACACCTGAGCAGTGCCACAGACTGATCGACTCTATGCCACGCCGCATTGCTGCAGTAATCCAGGCCAAAGGAGCCCCAACTAAATATTGAGTGCTGTACATGCTCATACTTTTCATGTTCATACCTTTCAGTTGGCCAACATTTCTAAAAATCCTTTTTTTGCATTGGTCTTAATTGATATTCTAATTTTCCGAGATACTGAATTTGGGACTTTCAGTAGTTGTCAGTTATTATCATCAACATTAAAAGAAATAAACATTTGAAATACATCAGTCTGTGTGTAATGAATGAATCTAATATACAAGTTTCACTTTTGAATGGAATTACTAAAATAAATCAACTTTGTCGTGATATTCTAATTTTATGACCAGCACCTGTATATCAAGACTGAACAGCAGGAGATGATGTACTGTTGTTTTCATCAGTTATAATAACAAGAAAAATATCTGTGGAGTTGTAACATTAACAAAGACAAAAAGATGTGCTCAGAATGCTTCTGTTTGAAATTAAAGTTTTAAATCAGAATTTTATAGAGATGATCCGGTTAGGTATTTTTAGGGCTAGAATTGGATGGCTCGGGCAACAATTTTTTCACTTCATCCTTTTAAAATTTTATGTTCCTGCATAACTAGGCATGTAGAAGCCTTAGGTTCTATATTAAATTGTTAACCTTGGTATTTTTATAATTAAACTGTGCACCACGGGCTTTACATATTCATTTTTATTAACAAAATTTAATTTTGCAGGTTTATTGTTTAGTAATAATAAAAAATACCAAAAATAAAAAAAACACCCTTAAAATGCTTACTTTATAATCTAATAATATGTGTAACATGAAATATTTCTACATATTACATATAGCAAAAAATAAAATGCTTGTCATGATTTCAAGCCACAATTCTAATAAAATATTAACAGGACGTTTATCAAGAACATTCAAGACTAACATGCTTAACAAGTTTATATGTAAAACTGACAAACTAACAATTCTATACTTTAAGAACAAAGGCATTTTTTTCTTTATCTATTCTTTTCTAATAGGTAAGTGGTTGCCAGTTTACGCACACTGCCCAAAAAACACGACCCAAAGAAAATGAGCTCAGCAACTATAAAGTAAGAGATGGGATTAGGTGCAAACAATAGTGAAAGAGCAGGAACTGTAAGAACCAGCAACCAATCATCATCATTTTCATTCTCTGTTATCACCTGGAACTCGGACACATATACCAGCCTCAGCAAACAAAACATTTAATGACTACGTGACTGCAGTAATTAATAACAAGATGTTTCACTACTTGCTGCTTTTGTTTTTTCACCAGAAAGAAATGCATTTCTGAAAATATAAACAAAACAAGCACAACTGCAAAATGATGCCATGACCATTAATCATTCTTCAAAAATCTCATAAAACTTTTCACTGGTAGATACTAAAAGGAAAGATACCACATTTCTTTCACACTTGGCATCTGAATATGGTATTATTAGAATGCATCACAATATAGATGGAGCACACCATCCAGTAATCATAAGGTTATTCAATGAATTGTCCACATGCAACAGCAACAAAAAGACTGCCACACAATATGTCTTCTGTTGAGATCATTTTCATTAAATGTTGTCATACCAGAGCTCTCAGAATTATTAAGGATCCCAGTCATCACCTATTCATATAGCTTGCATCTACCAGACAACAACTTAAAAACTCAAATCAGCAGATTTAAACACCTTCTGCTTAGAGGAGGTATATTATTTAAGCAAGTTAATATTTCTTAGCCACACATTACCTCAAAAGGGTCTGTTGTTTTACTTTGAATTCATTGGCATTTCAATATTTGTATACCTGTATTTCATTTTAAAAAAGCTGGGATACTGCAATATTTAAATATCAGTGGCAGCATTAACTTCAAATTATTAAACAATTTAAAATTCTGCATAGGCATTTTATAAAAACAGTGGTTTATGTGAACTTGGACTTACATACCTCATCATATATGCTCTCTATCTCATTAAGTAGTGTCTTTGACCGTAGCACTTTGGTATCATTCTGTTTAAAATTAATGCCCTGATGGTCCAGTGACTTTAAATAATATTTTTCATTCTGTTCCCTCCAAATCTTATTAAAACCTCTCTGGGCTTCTCTCCACTCTTCCTCTTTTGTTTTTAACCTGGATAAGCAAGACAGAAATAAAGTTTAAAAAGGTTCTTAAGTATTGCATTTTATATTACATATATACACAGATCAGCCACAACACTGGCACAGACTCCACAAGACCTCTAAAGAACCTGTGGTGTCTGGCACCGAGACATTAGCAGAAAGATCCTTTAAATCCTGCAGGTTAAGAAGTGGGGCCCCATGGATCAGAATGAGATCTAGTGATTTTGGAGGCCAAGTCAGCACCCTGAACTCTTTGTCACGTTCCTCGAATCATTCCGTGGCAGGAATTCCATGCTAGACAGTTGTGTTTGGGGTTACAAAGTCGGCAATGTAAAACTTTTGTGACACTTTATTATGTCAATCGCTACAGTATCAAAAAAAAGATAGGAAAAATCGCATTAGCCCAAACAAAAGGTAATTAATCATCAGAGCCAGGTGTAATTGAAAAAATAGCAGGACAAATTGAGGTCAGAAATAAAAGGCGAAGAGTAGAAAACAAAGTCTGTTCGCCTTCGCATCATTCAATGCACAAAACGTGGATTTACACACACACACATATATATACATATATATATATATATACACACACACATATATAAACACGTGTCGCGTACTCTTTGCATTAATTTGACAGTAAACTATTTCAACCATTCTATGATCTGCTCCTCACAAACTGAGGGCACCGTGGCGGATGTTAGCAGATTGCTGGCCAACCACAAGTGTTACCTGGAAGGTAACCACCCATACAATCAGATTGTGACACAGACTACGAACGCAATGAATGTAATTACCCCGATCTACATGCTGTCAAATAAACGAACCACACGCCGTGGCGCAACGTTAGGGGCATCGCCTCTGGCACTGACGTCCAAGGTTCAATTCCCGAGAGGGAGTGCAGTGGAGTGTGTACGCCTGATGAGCCCATAACGAGGGCGAAACACGTGTCGCGTACTCTTTGCATTTATTTGACAGTAAACTATTTCAACCATATATATATATATATATATATATATATATATATATATACACACACACATACATATACATATATACAGTATATACAGTTAGGTCCATAAATATTTGGACAGAGACAACTTTTTTCTAATTTTGGTTCTGTACATTACCACAATGAATTTTAAATGAAACAACTCAGATGCAGTTGAAGTGCAGACTTTCAGCTTTAATTCAGTGGGGTGAACAAAACGATTGCATAAATATGTGAGGCAACTAAAGCATTTTTTTAACAGTATATACAGTGCATCCGGAAAGTATTCACAGCACATCACTTTTTCCACATTTTGTTATGTTACAGCCTTATTCCAAAATGGATTAAATTCATTTTTTTCCTCAGAATTCTACACACAATACCCCATAATGACAACGTGAAAAAAGTTTAATTGAGATTTTTGCAAATATATTAAAAATAAAAAAATTGAGAAAGCACATGTACGTAAGTATTCACAGCCTTTGCCATGAAGCTCAAAATTGAACTCAGGTGCATCCTGTTTCCCCTGATCATCCTTGAGATGTTTCTGCAGCTTAATTGGAGTCCACCTGTGGTAAATTCAGTTGATTGGACATGATTTGGAAAGGCGCACACCTGTCTATATAAGGTCCCACAGTTGACAGTTCATGTCAGAGCACAAACCAATCATGAAGTCAAAGGAATTGTCTGTAGACCCCTGAGACAGGATTGTCTCGAGTCACAAATCTGGGGAAGGTTACAGAATAATTTCTGCTGCTTTGAAGGTCCCAATGAGCACAGTGGTCTCCATCATCCGTAAGTGGAAGAAGTTCGAAACCACCAGGATTCTTCCTAGAGCTGGCCGGCCATCTAAACTGAGCGATTGGGGGAGAAGGGCCTTAGTCAGGGAGGTGACCAAGAACCCGATGGTCACTCTTTCAGAGCTCCAGAGGTCCTCTGTGGAGAGAGGAGAACCTTCCAGAAGGACACCCATCTCTGCAGCAACCCACCAATCAGGCCTGTATGGTAGAGTGGCCAGACGGAAGCCAATCCTTAGTAAAAGGCACACGGCAGCCCGCCTGGAGTTTGCCAAAAGGCACCTGAAGGACTCTCAGACCATGAGAAAGAAAATTCTCTGGTCTGATGAGACAAAGATTGAACTCTTTGGTGTGAATGCCAGGCGTCACGTTTGGAGGAATCCAGGCACCGCTCATCACCAGGCCAATACCATCCCTACAGTGAAGCATGGTGGTGGCAGCATCATGCTGTGGGGATGTTTTTCAGCGGCAGGGACTGGGAGACTAGTCAGGATAAAGGGAAAGATGACTGCAGCAATGTACAGAGACATCCTGGATGAAAACCTGCTCCAGAGCGCTCTTGACCTCAGACTGGGGCAGCGGTTCATCTTTCAGCAGGACAACGACCCTAAGCTCACAGCCAAGATATCA